>NC_084735.1:18633590-18751090 GCF_033978785.1 Entelurus aequoreus | reverse complement strand
ATAAAGGAGGTAAAATAAGTTCAATAGAAAATACATTTTGATAGTAAGTAAAAGGTAAACGTTAAAAAAAAGGTAAAAGAAGGCATACCATAGGTAAAAGAAGAGGTCAAAGAAGATAAATAGAAGGCAAAAGAAAGAAAATAAATGACAAAATAAGGAATACAGAGGGTAAAATTAGATAAATCAATCAATCAATCAAACAATGTTTATTTATATAGCCCTAAATCACAAGTGTCTCAAAGGGCTGTACAAGCCACAACGACATCCTCGGTACAGAGCCCACATACGGGCAAGGAAAACTCACCCCAGTGGGACGTCAATGGGAATGACTATGAGAAACCTTGGAGAGGACCGCATATGTGGGTAACCCCCCACCCCCTCTCGGGGAGACCGAAAGCAATGGATGTCGAGTGGGTCTGACATAATATTGTGAAAGTCCAGTCCACAGTGGATCCAACACATCAGCGAAAGATAAAAATAAAAAATAAAAAATAAAAAGTAAGACTGTCAAAGAAAATAAATAAAAGACAAAAGGTAAAAATAAAAGGTAAAATAAGTTAAATATTAGGTAAATACAAGATAAAAGGTAAAATAAGTTAAATGGAACGTACAATAAGGAATACACAGGGCAAAAGAAGGTAAACAGAATGTAAACAAAAGTTAAAAGAAAGTCAATAAAAGGTTAAAAAAAAGGAATACAGAAGGTAAGACAAGGTAAAAGACACTCAAAAAAGATCAATAAAAAGTAAAAGAAGAAATAAAGAAAGTAAAACAATTTAAATGGAAAATAAATAATGATAGTTAATAAAAGGTACAAATGACAAGAAAAGGTACCAACAAGGCATACCATGGGTAAAAGGAGGGGTCAAAGATGGTCAAAGAAGATAAATAGAAGGTAAAAGAAAGAAAATAAAAGTTAAAATAAGGAATATAAATGACAAAAGAAGGAATATAGAGGGTAAAATGAATTGTAAATGTAAAATAAGTTAAATAAAAGATAAATAAAAGGTAAAAGAAGGTCAATAAAAGGTAAAAAAAAAATATATATATATAGAAGGTAAAACAAGGAAAAAGACGGTCAAAATGGTAAAAAAAAAAACAAAGAGTATATATATATATATATATATATATATATATATATATATATAAAAATATTTAATTAGTATTATTTTTTCATAAAAACAAAAGTTAATCCAAATGCTGCTAGGTTTCTTTTAACTTTGACTCATTTCCTAGTCCAGTTGCCAGACGCGCGTGCAGAATGGGTAATTACCGACGCTAAATTTGCACGCGCCTAAGAAACGGCTCACAACTGGGAACCTCAAAGAGCCGTTCAAAAGACTCAATTGCAAACGTCACATCTCCCCGGCAAAATATCCATCCATCCATTTTCTGCCGCTTGTCCCTATCGGGTTGCTGGAGCCCAGCTCAGCTGCATTCGAATAAGAAGACACAAATCCAATGCCTACTGGTTCTCCAGAACATACAAAATAACAGCGAAGGGTATGTTATATGCAGTGACAGTTTGTTATCCCTGCTATAAAGTGCGTTTTATCCCATTAATCGGACAAACTAATCGATAGATGACTCAAAATATCCACAGCTGCAGCGCTACTAAAAATAACAGCTTCAAGGTGTCATTCCGCCTATAGCCATTCGGTGGCAGCATTGCTACATGTGTGAATTGAGCAGGCTCGGCAAGGCGAGGAAATGACTTTTTCCAATCAGAATAAATTTGACATCGTCGACCTGAATGTTATTCTGAAATATTGTCCCTTTTTATGTCAACGTGGAGACGAATAGAATGGCACAGAAATACTGCTGCTCGCAGGGTTTTGTTCTATTGGTCGTGCATTATAAGCAGGCTTTATTGGAAGTCACCCTTCAGTGGATCTTGGAAGGAATGTGAGTGGAAGGTTGAAGCTGCAGCTGCAAAGATACGAGACGCAGACACCTTTTATCTTATGAACAGTGTTGCCGTTGAGGGGATAAGAGAGGTGGACGGACAACTTTCAGGGTCGCGGGAAGTGAAAGTAGCAAGGCAACATCCGAGACACGGACGTTTAACTCGCCTCTTTGAGGCACAGCACGTCAAGCGGCGCGGCTTCGTAGCGTACCAACGTCGGACTGAAACATTTTGACAGGTTTTCCAGCGCCGTGTGGAATTTTCTAAATTCTCAATGAAACATCAAAGTTTTGGGCTTACTTGCTCACCTGTGATTGCTAGTGTCATTTGTTGAACATATGTCAACCTGCAGTCCACACTTGCAGTATATCTTATGTGTGACTGCCACCTACTAGTCCAGCGTTTCTCAAAGTGTGGGGCGCGCCCCACTGGTGGGGAATAGAGACATGACAGGTGGGAGGAAATTTCACTTAAAAAATTTTTTTTATTATTATATTCTTAGATATTTTTTTTTTACTATGCTTTCATTTTCTATACACACTGTAAATCACTTTGTGATTCTGTCTGTGAAATCCGCTATATAAATAAATGTAAATTACTTATTTTTCCTGTAGGCTTTAAATTTCTAGGTAGGAGCGAAAGTTTGACAGACATAGCAACAGTAACTAATGGGGGCGGGGTTAAGCGGAACAAACTTTCACGCGGATGGGTAGCAGGTTAATCATGTGTGGACCACAATTACACAAAATGGATACAATTGTGACTCGCACCTCAAAGGTCGTCGAGCCAGAGCCGGCGCCTGCAGAGAAACAAAAATCTGACGGGCCTAATCAACCAAAAAGCCAACCGAAAAGAAAATATGATGAAGGGTATCTTGCTCTTGGATTCACGGCAGCGGTGGTGGGGGCAGAGGAGAGACCCCTGTGTGTTCTGTGTCTAAAACCGCTAGCAGCAGACAGCATGAGACCCAACAAATTAAAGAGACACCTCGAGACCACACACCCCAATCACGTCAATAAGCCACCCATGATTTCTTTCAAAGAAAACTGGCAGAGTGCCGTCAACAGGATCGCGCAAGTGTTATAACTTGCATCAAGTTCAATAATAAATCAAATAAAAGTGTTATAACTTGCATCAAGTTCAATAATAAATCAAATAAATTGCATCAACTTCAATAATAAATCAAATAAAAGGGTTATAACTTGCATCAAGTTCAATAATAAATCAAATAAAAGTGTTATAACTTGCATCAAGTTCAATAATAAATCAAATAAAAGTGTTATAACTTGCATCAAGTTCAATAATAAATCAAATAAAAGTGTTATAACTTGCATCAAGTTCAATAATAAATCAAATAACTTGCATCAAGTTCAATAATAAATCAAATAAAAGTGTTATAACTTGCATCAAGTTCAATAATAAATCAAATAAAAGTGTTATAACTTGCATCAAGTTCAATAATAAATCAAATAAAAGTGTTATAACTTGCACCAAGTTCAATAATAAATCAAATAAAAGTGTTATAACTTGCATCAAGTTCAATAATAAATCAAATAACTTGCATCAAGTTCAATAATAAATCAAATAAAAGTGACTTTCTTTTAGTTTGTCTAGGAGTTGTTCCTCAAGATCACTTGCAATGTCGCATATACGTCTCGCAACTGTGTCGTTTGACAGTGGGACAGCAGCTTTTAATTTTGCCGCGCTTGTCTCGTCAAGCGCAATTGTGTGTTGTTTTTTTGCATTGTGCAATTCTGCATGCAACTCTATATGAACCACACACAATTGCGCTCGACGAGACAAGCGCTTGCGGTAGATGAAAACCACACACAATTGCGCTTGTCTCGTCAAGCACAATTGTGTGTGGTTCATATAGAGTTGCATGCAGAATTGCTCAATGCAAAAAAACAACACACAATTGCGCTTGACGAGACAAGCGCAGCAAAATTAAAAGCTGCTGTCCCACTGTCAAACGACACAGTTGCGAGACGTATATGCGACATTGCAAGTGATCTTGAGGAACAACTCCTAGACAAACTAAAAGAAAGTCACTTTTATTTGATTTATTATTGAACTTGATGCAAGTTATAACACTTTTATTTGATTTATTATTGAACTTGATGCAAGTTATAACACTTTTATTTGATTTATTATTGAACTTGATGCAAGTTATAACACCTTTATTTGATTTATTATTGAACTTGATGCAAGTCATAACACTTATTTGATTTATTATTGAACTTGATGCAAGTTATAACACTTTATTTGATTTATTATTGAACTTGATGCAAGTTATAACACTTTTATTTGATTTATTATTGAACTTGATGCAAGTTATAACACTTTTATTTGATTTATTATTGAACTTGATGCAAGTTTTTTGATTTATTATTGAACTTGATGCAAGTTATAACACTTTTATTTGATTTATTATTGAACTTGATGCAAGTTATTTGATTTATTATTGAACTTGATGCAAGTAATTTGATTTATTATTGAACTTGATGCAAGTTATAACACTTTATTTGATTTATTATTGAACTTGATGCAAGTTATAACACTTTTATTTGATTTATTATTGAACTTGATGCAAGTTATAACACTTTTTTTGATTTATTATTGAACTTGATGCAAGTTATTTGATTTATTATTGAACTTGATGCAAGTTATAACACCTTTATTTGATTTATTATTGAACTTGATGCAAGTCATAACACTTTTATTTGATTTATTATTGAACTTGATGCAAGTTATAACACTTTTATTTGATTTATTATTGAACTTGATGCAAGTTATAACACTTTTATTTGATGTATTATTGAACTTGATGCAAGTTATAACACTTTTATTTGATTTATTATTGAACTTGATGCACGTTTTTTGATTTATTATTGAACTTGATGCAAGTTATAACACTTTTATTTGGTTTATTATTGAACTTGATGCAAGTTATTTGATTTATTTTTGAACTTGATGCAAGTTATTTGATTTATTATTGAACTTGATGCAAGTTATAACACTTTTATTTGATTTATTATTGAACTTGATGCAAGTTATAACACTTCTTTTGATTTATTATTGAACTTGATGCAAGTTATAACACTTTTGTATTATTTATTATTGAACTTGATGCAAGTTATTTTATTTATTATTGAACTTGATGCAAGTTATACCACAGCTGCACAGTTATTGTATTTATTATTAAACTTGATGTTATTTTATGTTATTGAGTTTGAATGTTCAATAACTTTGAAAATGTTAAGCTTGGCATTAGCGTTCTGTTGGGGCGATGGGGGCAGGTGGGGCTTGAAAACTCCCCCTTGTCCAAAGTGGGGGATGACAAAAAAAAGTTTGAGAACCACTGTACTAGTCACACTTATCATTACACAATGTCGAGGTCGGTAAGCCCAACCAGAATGAATACTTGCATTAGGCTCACAGTGGATTTTTGAGAAAAATTTAAGGATTTTATGTGCACCTTTTAGTACATAAGGATAAACGTAAACAGACACACACATGTGTCCGTTTACGGCAGGGGTGTCAAACTCAAATACAGAGTGGGCCAAAATGTAAAACTTAACAAAGCCAAGGTTGAACAAATTAACCTTTTAATAGGGACCCAAACAAGTTTTGCATTGAATATTGAACAAGCAAGGCTTATATAACTTTATAGTGACATGCAAAATCCAGTTCCAAATAATAATAAAAAAATATCAATGGCATATCAAATAAAATTTGAATAAAAATGTAATGCCTCTTTTCTATTTGTAGCCTTCTGAGGTAAATATCAAAATAAACATTTCCACAGGCTAATAATACATTTGAAAATAAAATAACAATAATGAATGAATCAAACATTCAAGCCTTGAAGTAGCAAGAGAAAGTGCATGAATAAAACGTTAATTATTGCTCAGTTTGCTACACTGATTTGCTTGAACACTGAATATGGAACAAGCAACGCTTATATAACTTAATAGTGCAAAATCAACTTTCAAAAAACAAACGAAAAAACATCAATGGTATATTAAATAAAATTGAAATAAAAAATCGGTTCTATTTGCAGCCTTCTGAGGTAAATATCAACATTAACTTGGTGGGCGGGGGCGGGGTTTGGTGGTAGCGAGTGTGTATATTGTAGCGTCCCGGAAGAGTTAGTGCCGCAAGGGGTTCTGGGTATTTGTTCTGTTGTGTTTATGTTGTGTTACGGTGCGGATGTTCTCCCGAAATGTGTTGGTCATTCTTGTTTGGTGTGGGTTCACAGTGTGGCGCATATTTGTAACAGTGTTAAAGTTGTTTATACTGTGACCTGTATGGCTGTTGACCAAGTATGGCTTGCATTCACTAGTGTGTGTGTAAAAGCCGCATATATTATGTGACTGGGCCAGCACGCTGTTTGTATGGAGGGAAAGCGGACGTGACCACAGGTTGTAGAGGACGTTGAAGACAGTGCCTTTAAGGCACGCCCCCAATAATGTAGTCCGGGTGGAAATCGGGAGAATGATTGCCCCGGGAGATTTTCAGGAGGGGCACTGAAATTTGGGAGTCTCCCGGGAAAATGGAGAGGGATGGCAAGTATGAGTATTAGCGGTGAATGCGGTGTAACGGTGGCACCGCCGCTGTATAATACCGGCGGGCCAGCTCCATTGTTAATTTGATATTGCTATTGCTATATAAATATAATTCACTTCACTTCACATGGATGCATACAGACACACATATACAGTTGTGCATGTAGAAGCATATAGAAATGCATATTGACGCATATAGACACATGTACAAACCCCAAAAGCAGTGAAGTTGTCACGTTGTGTAAATCGTGACTAAAAACAGAATACAATGATTTGCAAATCCTTTTCACCTTATATTCAATTGAATAGACTGCAAAGACAAGATATTTAACATTCAAACTGCTAAACTTTGTTATTTTTTGCCAATATTAGCTCATTTGGAATTTGATGCCTGCAACATGTTTCAAAAAAGCTGGCACAAGTGGCAAAAAAGACTGAGAACGTTGAGGAATGCTTAGCAAACACTTATTTGGAACATCCCACAGGGGAACAGGCTAAATGGGAACAGGTGGGTGCCATGATTGGGTATAAAAGTAGATTCCATGAAATGCTCAGTCATTCACAAACAAAGATGGGGCGAGGGTCACCACTTTGTCAACAAAAGCGTGAGAAAAATGTCCAAACAGTTTAAGAACAACATTTCTCAACCAGCTATTGCAAGGAATTTTGGGATTTCACCATCTACCGGTCGTAATATCATCAAAAGGTTCAGAGAATCTAGAGAAATCACTGCACGTAAGCAGCTAAGCCCGTGACCTTCGATCCCTCAGGCGGTACTGCATCAAAAAGCGACATCAGTGTGTAAAGGATATCACCACATGGGCTCAAGAACACTTCAGAAAACCACTGTCAGTAACTAAAGTTTGTCGCTACATCTGTAAGTGCAAGTTAAAACTCTACTATGTAAAGCCAAAGCCATTTATCAACAACACCCAGAAACGCCGCCGGCTTCGCTGGGCCCGAGCTCGTCTAAGATGGACTGATGCAAAGTGGAAAAGTGTTCTGTGGTCTGACGAGTCCACATTTCAAATAGTTTTTGGAAACTGTGGACGTCGTGTCCTCCGGAACAAAGAGGAAAAGAACCATCCGGATTGTTATAGGCGCAAAGTGTAAAAGCCAGCATGTGTGATGGTATGGGGGTGTATTAGTGCCCAAGACTCGGGTAACTTACACATCTGTGAAGGCACCATTAATGCTAATATGTTTATACAGGTTTTGGAGCAACATATGTTGCCATCCAAGCAATGTTATCATGGACGCCCCTGCTTATTTCAGCAAGACAATGCTGAGCCACGTGTTACATCAACGTGGCTTCATAGTAAAAGAGTGCGGGTACTAGACTGGCCTGACTGTAGTCCAGACCTGTCTCCCATTGAAAATGTGTGGCGCATTATGAAGCCTAAAATAGCACAACGGCGACCCCCGGACTGTTGAACAACTTAAGCTGTACATCAAGCAAGAATGGGAAAGAATTCCACTTCAAAAATGGGTCTCCTCAGTTCCCAAACCTTTACTGAGTGTTGTTAAAAGGAAAGGCCATGTAACACAGTGGTAAAAATGCTCCTGTGACAACTTTTTTGCAATGTGTTGCTGCCATTAAATACTAAGTTAATGAGCATTTGCAAAAAAAAAAAAAGTTTCTCAATTGGAACATTAAGTATCTTGTCTTTGCAGTCTATTCAATTGAATATAAGTCGAAAAGTATTTGCAAATCATTGTATTGTCTTTTTATTTACCATTTACACAACGTGACAACTTCACTGCTTTTGGGTTTTGTAGATGCATATAGACGCACATATAGATTCATTCATCAGTCTGTCCATTTGTTCATTCAATAATTCATCCATCCATTCATTTATTCATTTTTTCATCCATTCATCTATATACATCCATCCTTCCATTTTCTACCGCTTGTCCCTTTCGGGGTCACGGTGGGTGCTGGAGCCTATCTCAGCTGCATTCCGGCGGAAGTCATGCATTCATTCATTCATCAAATCATCCACTCATTCATCCATTCATCCACGCATCATCCAATCATTTATTCACCCATCCACCCATCATGCATTCCATTCATTCACTCATTCATCCATGCATGCATTCAATAATTGATTCATTTATTCAATCATCCACCCATCATCTATCAATCGTTCCATTTAATCACTCAGTCATTCGTCCTTGCATGCAATCATTATTTCATTCATCAATCTGTCCGTTCATTCGTTCACTAATTTATGCGTTCATGCATTTTTTTTCATTTATACATCCCTTAATTAATCCAGTCATCCATGTATTCATTTATTCAGCAGAACATCAGAACGTCGTTCCTGGAGCAGACAAAAAAACAAAACACACAATGGCTGGCTTTGTAATTGTCATGCTAGCAACATGCTAGCTCACGATCGCCCCCACGTCTACAGTGTGGCGAGTCGAGGTACTACAAGAGACTCTGGAATACCGCGCCTCGTTTCTGTATTCAAGTCGGATTCCCCAACAGTAATAATGGCGCACTTGCATAAAAAAAGTCAAACGTTGTACAAACTAGAAATTCATGGTGCACAAAATTAATGTCTCTGCGAAATAGTATTTTGGCGACATTGTGGCGTGCAGAGCGGCCAGGAAGCCACGCCCTCATCCTTCCACACAGCAGCCTCATGTCATGTGGTGATGTTGACTGGAGGAAATGGTTAACAGAGGATATTGTGGTGTCTGAAGCAGAGGTTTTGTATTCAGTGGAAGACCAGGAGGCCCCACGTGTTCCTCGTTAGCTCCAGTCACGTAACATTAACATCTCTCCGTCATTGTGACACACCATCAGGAGCCATAAAACCCCCACACGTTCATCTGGAGGTGAGACAGGACAATGTCTGCTCAATTCTTCACACAACTAAAGGCCCACTTTCTACCCTGAAAAAAAGGCAGCTCAGTCGCCATAAATGTTATTTATGTTACCATAAAAATAACAGTGGTACCAATTTTTACCATTGACAGTAATTCGGATTAAAACCACCGTTGCCATGCACTTTGTGAAATCAATGCACTCAGAAAGAAGTTCCATTTAGGCTTAAATTAATCAAAATACTGTAAATAATATAGAGCTGCAACCATTAATCGATTATTTCGATTAGAAAACAGCTTTGATTTATATTCTGTTGCTTCAACTAATCGTTTGAGTGTATCTAATAAAAATTTATAAAATCCAGTCCACTTAAAAGAATTTAAAACAAGTTAAATAGAAGGTAAAAGATGGTAAATAAAAGGTAAACTAAGTAAAAAAAATTAAATATAATTTGAAAAAGAAAGGTAAAAGAAGGTAAATAAAGAAGGTACAATTATATTAAAAATAATGTAATTAAAAGGTAAGTAAACAATACAAAGTTAAATAGAAGGCAAAGGAAGGTAAACAAAACATAAAAGAAGGAATAAAGAAGGTAAAATAAGGTAGTACAAGGTAAATAAAAAAGGGGTAAATTAAATGTAAAATAAGTTAATTAGAAGATAAAATAAATTAAGATAAATAAAACATAAAAGAAGGGAAAATAAAAGATACAAAAAAAATAAAACAAGGTATAAGATGTTTAAAGAAGGTAAATAAAAGGTAGAAATTTAAATGGAAGGTAAATACAAGGTAAAATAAGTTAAATGGAAGGTAAAATAGGTAAATAAGTTGAAAAAAGAATATAGACGATAAAACAAGGTAAAGATGGTCAACGAACGTAAATAGAAGGTAAAAGATGGTGAATAAGAGGTACAATACAGTCAAAAAAGGTATAAATAAAACATAAAAGAAGGGAAAATAGAAGATAAAATAAAAATAAAACAAGGTATAAGACGTTTAAAGAAGGTAAATAAAAGGTATACATTTAAATGGAAGGTAAATACAAGGTAAAATAAGTTAAATGGAAGGTAAAATAGGTAAATAAGTTGAAAAAAGAATATAGACGATAAAACAAGGTAAAGACGGTCAACGAACGTAAATAGAAGGTAAAAGATGGTGAATAAGAGGTACAATACAGTCAAAAAAGGTATAAATACAACATAAATGAAGGGAAAATAGAAGATTAAAAAAAATAAAACAAGGTATAAGATGTTTAAAGAAGGTAAATAAAAGGTATACATTTAAATGAAAGGTAAATACAAGGTAAAATAAGTTAAATGGAAGGTAAAATAGGTAAATAAGTTGAAAAAAGTATATAGACGATAAAACAAGGTAAAGATGGTCAACGAACGTAAATAGAAGGTAAAAGATGGTGAATAAGAGGTACAATACAGTCAAAAAAGGTATAAATAAAACATAAAAGAAGGGAAAATAGAAGATAAAATAAAAATAAAACAAGGTATAAGATGTTTAAAGAAGGTAAATAAAAGGTATACATTTAAATGGAAGGTAAATACAAGGTCAAATAAGTTAAATGGAAGGTAAAATGGGTAAATAAGTTGAAAAAGAATATAGACGATAAAACAAGGTAAAGATGGTCAACGAACGTAAATAGAAGGTAAAAGATGGTGAATAAGAGGTACAATACAGTCAAAAAAGGTATAAATAAAACATAAAAGAAGGGAAAATAGAAGATTTAAAAAAATAAAACAAGGTATAAGATGTTTAAAGAAGGTAAATAAAAGGTATACGTTTAAATGAAAAGTAAATAAAAGGTAAAATAAGTTAAATGGAAGGTAAAATAGGTAAATAAGTTGAAAAAAGAATATAGACGATAAAACAAGGTAAAGATGGTCAACGAACGTAAATAGAAGGTAAAAGGTGGTGAATAAGAGGTACAATAGAGTCAAAAAAGATAAATGGAAGCTAAATAAAAAATAAAAAAAGGGTTATACTTGTATAGTACTTTTCTACCTTTTTTTAAGGAACTCAAAGCGCTTTGACACTATTTCCACATTCACCCATTCACACACACACTGATGGCGGTAAAAGGTAAAAAGTTAAATGGAAGGTAAAATAAGTTAAATAAAATGTAATATAAGTTAAATGGAAGGTTAAAAAAAAGGTAAATAAAACTGAAAAAAGGAATATAGACGATAAAACAAGGTACAAGATGGTCACCGAAGGTAAATAGAAGGTGAATGCGAGGTAAAATATGGTCAAAAAAGGTAAATAAAAGGTAAGTTCAAGATTCAAGATGCTGTTTATTGTCCATTCTTTGACATGTACAAGACATGTAAGAACTGAAAGGACATTTTGGGCACAGTCCCACTAAGAGCAGACATACATTACAGGGAGACAAGAACAGGACCGCCAACGGATCAGCCACTTACAGCGCTCCTTAAAAAAAGGTGTGGAAAAGGTGATATTGGGGAAGGGGGGAAGAGTAAAAAAATATCAGTCAAAGGCTGGACACTCGGGAGGGGGTCCAGACTGAGTCCAAGGGAAAAAACCTCCTTTGCCATAGCACACATAAACATGTTACATATAATCACAACAACTTTACCATGAATTGATTAACGTGGACCCCGACTTTTATTGGGGTGTTACCATTTAGTGGTCAATTGTACGGAATATGTACTGCACTGTGCAATCTACTAATACAAGTCTCAATCAATCAATCAAACTTGCAACAGAGGGGGGCGGGGGGGAGTTGGAGCCATGGAGGCCGTCTGCCCCTAAAAAGTCCAAAGGGGAATGGAGCTGTGGTGAAGGCGTGGGGTGGGTGTGGGGTGTGAGTTTGTGTATATGCCCATTGTCTTGGGTGTAGTGATGTTGTGTCCATAGGCCTGGGGCCGTTCTGCATGCAATGCAAGCAAAGTTCGACTCCCAGGTGTCGTTAAGGAGGGAGGGAGGGTCTTTTATATTATTACTTTGAACTGCTTTATATTTTAATTTTTTTATCCTGTAATGCGTCTTTGAGCGCTATACCAAATAAAATGTATTATTATTAAAAGCGTCCATCATTGAGGTTAAATTAAGTTAAAGTACCAATGATAGTCACACACACTATGTGGCAAAATTATTCTCTGCATTTGACCCATCACCCTTGATCACCCCCTGGGAGGTGAGGGGAGCAGTGAGCAGCAGCGGTGGCCACGCCCGGGAATCATTTTTGGTGATTTAACCCCCAATTCCAACCCTTGATGCTGAGTGCCAAGCAGGGAGGTAATGGGTCCCATTTTTATAGTCTTTGGTATGACTCGGCCGGGGTTTGAACTCACGACCTACCGAGCTCAGGGCGGACACTCTAACCCAGGAGTCACCAACCTTTTTGAAACCAAGAGCTACTTCTTGGGTACTGATTAATGCGAAGGGCTACCAATTTGATACACACTTAAATAAATTGCCAGAAATAGCCAATTTGCTCAATTTACCTTTAACTCTATGTTATTATTAATAATTAATGATATTTACACTTAATTGAAAGGTTTAAAAGAGGAGAAAACACGAAAAAAAATTACAATTAAATTTTGAAACATAGTTTATCTTCAATTTCGACTCTTTAAAATTCAAAATTCAACCGAAAAAAAGAGAAAAACTAGCTAATTCGAATCTTTTTGAAAAAATTTAAAAAATAATTTATGAAACATCATTATTCATTTTTCCTGATTAAGATTAATATTATAATTTTGATGACATGTTTTAAATAGGTTAAAATCCAATCTACACTTTGTTAGAATATATAACAAATTGGACCAAGCTATATTTCTAACAAAGACAAATCATTATTTCTTCTAGATTTTCCAGAACAAAAATTTTAAAAGAAATTCAAAAGAGAAATAAGATTTACATTTGAGTCTAGATTTGCCAGAATAATTTTGTTTGAATTTTAATCATAATAAGTTTGAAGAAATATTTCACAAATATTCTTTGTCGAAAAAACAGAAGCTAAAATGAAGAATTAAATTAAAATGTATTTATTATTCTTAACAGTAAAAAAAAAAAAAAATTACTTGAACATTGATTTAAATTGTCAGGAAAGAAGAGGAAGGAATGTAAAAGGTAAAAAGGTATGTGTTTAAAAATCCTAAAATCATTTTTAAGGTTGTATTTTTTCTCTAAAATTGTCTTTCTGAAAGTTATAAGAAGCAAAGTAAAAAAATTAATGAATTTATTTAAACAATTGAAGACCAAGTCTTTAAAATATTTTCTTGGATTTTCAAATTCTATTTGAGTTTTGTCTCTCTTAGAATTAAAAATGTCGGGCAAAGCGAGACCAGCTTGCTAGTAAATAAATAACATTTAAAAAATAGAGGCAGCTCACTGGTAAGTGCTGCTATTTGAGCTATTTTTAGAACAGGCCAGCGGGCTACTCATCTGGTCCTTACGGGCTACCTGGTGCCCGCGGGCGCCGCGTTGGTGACCCCTGCTCTAACCACTAGGCCACTGAGGCGATAAACGGTCAGTGTGGCACTTTTATTAACCCACTTAGTCAAGATGGGTATTTACAGCACAAAAAAGAAACTGTTTAAGTAGCACAGAATTATAACATAAATAAAATAGAAAAATATTGTTTCTACGTAAAATAAATAACATAGCTGTGCAAATGACCTACTCAGTGGCCTAGTGGTTAGAGTGTCCGCCCTGAGGTCGGTAGGTCGTGAGTTCAAACCCCGGCCGAGTCATACCAAAGACTATAAAAATGGGAGCCATTACCTCCCTGCTCGGCACTCAGCATCAAGGGTTGGAATTGAGGGTTAAATCCCCAAAAATGATTCCCGGGTGCGGCCACCGCTGCTGCTCACTGCCCCCCTCACCTCCCAGGGGGTGATCGAGAGTGATGGGTCATTTTTGGTGATTCAACCCCCAATTCCAACCCTTGATGCTGAGTGCCAAGCAGGGAGGTAATGGCTCCCATTTTTATAGTCTTTGGTATGACTTGGCCGGGGTTTGAACTCACAACCTACCCATTTCAGGGTGGACACTCTAACCACTAGGCCACTGTGTCCTCGGGGGATGTTTTCAGAACAGCCCGCTTCTGTTTTGCGGCGTCAAGGCCGTCCGAGGGAGTCAAATCGTAGATTAGGATTTTTGTTTTTCCAAGCGAGCAGACATTACAATGGCTTGTCGGTTCTATTCGTCCATGCTGGCTGCTCTCATATCCAATTTTCGCAATTCAACCAGTTTTTCCATGATGTGGTCCATCTCACGGTTCAGTTCAGAAATGGCCACAGTCTGTGATCCCGTAGCCCGACCCGAGCCGTACATTGCGACGAACAGCCTTCGGGCTCCTTGAGTGGCTGGCGTCGTCTTACGAATTTGACGATACACCAGAGCAATGCCCAGCCCAATCACGGTTCCAAACAAGTAGAGGTCTTCCACGTCCTCGATGGACGGACTGAGAGGCACATGATTCTCCATTTCTCCCAGGAATCTCTCACGTACCCCGCAGCAATGGTTCCATCAGGGCAGCCAGGCTCCCCAGAACCTCTTTTCCTGGTCGAAAATATGTTATCAATTGAGTCGAAGGCCAGCTAATCAATTCCATGTCTGATGTTTAGATTTGGAGGACAGCGCAGAGAAAGAGGCTTCAAAAAAAGTGTAGACAAGACAAAGAGAGCAAGCAAGTTAAGTTAAATGAAGGTAAATCAAAAGTGACAGAAGGACTATTGACGATAAAACAAGGTAAAATACGGTCAAAAAGGTAAATAAAAGGTTAAATGGAAGGCAAAAGAAGATAAATAAAAGGTAAAATAAGTTTAATGGAAGGATAAAGGGTAAATAAAAGGGGAAAAAGAAATACAGACAATAAAACAAGGTAAAAGGTGGTCAACAAAGGTAAATAGAAGGTAGAAGAAGGTAAATAAAAGATAAAATATGGACTTAGGAGGTAAATAGAAGGCAAAAGAAAAGGGTAAAAGGTCAATAAAAGATAAAATATGGACTTGGAAGGTAAATAGAAGGCAAAAGAAAAGGGTAAAAAAAAGGTAAATAGGAGGTTATGGTAAGTACAAAAATCTCAACTAGATTTGGAGGACAGCGCAGAGAAAGAGGCTTAAAAAAAAGTGTAGACAGGACAAGACAAGGAGAGCACGCAAGTTAAGTGACAAAAGGACTATTGACGATAAAACAAGGTAAAATACGGTCTAAAAGGTAAAAGGTTAAATGGAAGGCAAAAGAAGATAAATAAAAGGTAAAATAGGTTTAATGGAAGGTTAAAGGGTAAATAAAAGGGGAAAAAGGAATACAGACAATAAAACAAGGTAAAATATGGTCAACAAAGATAAATAGAAGGTACAAGAAGGTAAATAAAAGATAAAATATGGACTTAGAAGGTAAAAGAAAAAGGTGAATAGGAGGTTATGGTAAGTACAAAAACTTCAACTCATTTAAACTATTTTCTATAAAATAGGCATTGGGGTTATTAAAGTGTTTATTGGATTACTTGATGAATCAAACAAACTAATGGATAGATGACTAAAATATGACATGATCATGAATATGCCTGTTACATACAGTATATACTTACAGCATGTTATAGAAAACCTTGGTGGAGGTTTTTTGGGGGGCTTTATAGACGGAATAGGTCAATACTCATTACCTGTGTTGTTAGCCGCCTCTTGCTAGCAGTTTTTCACCCACAGTCAAGAAAAAAAGACATGTGTGTTCTTGTCTCACAAAATGATTGTGGATAATAGGCATTAAAAAGTGCAGTTTTCCTTTTAAATCGCCAATTAAGTAAGACATTTTGGACAAATGTAGCCTTCCACCTTTTGTGGGAACAGTTTTGGGCTCTGGTGCCCCCAAACACGAGTTATGTGCGATACCGAGTAAAATTCAGGCTTGATTTTTTTGTGCAAATATCCCTAATGTGTGTGGTAAAATGTAAAAAGTGATATATTTCAAGTGTTGGTATCATCCCATTAATGATATACCGTACATGATCTCAAAGAAGTCAAGTATCACAAGGATCCATATTTTGATTTGAGATATTTCAGTATCGAGCCGCACGCGACTACCAAACACTTTTTGAGTTGACCTTCGCCGTCATTTATGAATGTTTATTCTTTTTTTTTGCAGCCACTCCCGCAACCGTACGTACGACACCTATGTGGGGCGGGGCTACGTGATCGCCGGCATGGATGAAGGTCTGATTGGCGTGTGCATGGGAGAGCGACGCACCATCACCATCCCGCCACATCTCGCCTACGGAGAGGAGGGCACAGGTACGTGTTGGCAAAACATCTGAGCTTGTAATGGCAAAATGTCATGATTTGGAGTGCATGAGAAAGTGAGAAGGTAAAAATCAGTTCACATCCAAATGGCCATTATTTGTTGAAGAAGACTTTTTTTTTTTTTTGCACATTTTTAAGAGCCTTTTTTTTTTTTTACAAATATCCAATAATTTTTTTTAATGAAAATTTGTACATTTTCAAGAACCACTTTAATTTTGTAAAATTTTCAAGAATCCTTTTAAAAAAACAAAAAAAACCAACTTGTTTTTTCACATTTTTTAAGATCCCCTTTTAAAAAAAAAAAAAAAAATCAAGAACCCATTTAAAAAAATAAATAAAACAATTTGAAGAGCCAAATTTTTTTTACAAATTTTCAAGAACCCATTAAAAAAAATTAAAGGACCCCTTTTTAAATAAAGACATTTTCAAGAACCCCTTTTTTATTTTTCTTTATTTTTCAAGAAACCCTTATCAAAAACAAAATTCAAGAACCCGTTGTTTTAAAACAGATTTTCAAGAACCCATGTTTTTATTTTTTAAATTTTTTTTTAAGAACCTATATTTAAAAAAAATTAAGGTTGAAAACAAATTTTGAAGAGCCAATTTTTTAAAACAAATGTCCAAAACCCTTTTTATTTTTACAAATATTCAACAATCCCTTTAAAATAAAAAATTAAGAACCCGTTTTTTTAACACTAGTTCTCAAGAATCCCTTTTTTAATGTTTTACAACATTTCAAGAACCCCTTATTTAAAAAAATAAATAAATTACAGAACCTGTTTTTTGTTTTTTTTTAATTCAAGAACCCATTTTTTTCATTACAGATTTTTAAGCACTACTTTTTGGTTTTGTTTTTTTTTTCAAACAAATCTTCAAGAACTACTTTTTTTTTTTTTTTTTTTTAATATTCAAGAACCCATTTTTTCTGTAATTATCCCCCCCAAAAAATTACTAAAAAAATGTTTAAATTAAAATTTGTAAAAACTATTTTTTTTAAACAAAATTTTCATGAACCACTTTATTTTTGTAAAATTTTGAACAACCCTTTAAAAAATAATAAAAAATTCCACAATTTTTTGAAGATCCTATTTTAAAAAAAATTCAAGAACCCATTTTAAAATAAAAAATTTTTGTTACAAATTTTCAAGAACCTCTTTAAAAAAACAAAACAAAACAAAAACTCAAGAATCTTTTTTTTCAAACACATTTCGGGATCCCATTTTTTTCATTACACTTTTTTTTTTTTTTCAAACAAATCTTCAAGAGCCCCTTTTTTTCTCCTCGATTTCTCTCCTTTTTAAAAAAACCCCCAAAAAAAACCCCTCAAGAACCCCTTTTTTATAACACATTTCAGGAACCCTTTTTTTTATTACTAATTTTTAAGAACCACTTTTTCAAATATCTTTCTAGAACCCATATTTTTAAGACTAATGTTAAACAAACCCCTTTTGAAGAAATAATCAAGAACCCTATTTTTTTAAACAAGTTTTCAAGAACCACATTTTTTCATTACAAATTTAAGACTAATGTTCAAGGACCCATTTTTTAAAACACATTGTTTTAGGCGCTTACTTATCTGTCATAGGGCAGCCAAAAGAGAAACTTTTCTAACCTGTTTTGAAAGTGGCGAAGTTGGTAGAAGTTGGTAGAGTGGCTGTGTCAGCAATCGGAGTGTTGCTGGTTACTGGGGTTCAATCCCCACCTTCTACCATCCTAGTCACGTCCGTTGTGTCCTTGGGCAAGACCCTTCACCCTTGCTCCTGATGGCTGCTGGTTAGCGCCTTGCATGGCAGCTCCCGCCATCAGTGTGTGAATGTGTGTGTGAATGGGTGAATGTGGAAATACTGTCAAAGCGCTTTGAGTACCTTGAAGGTAGAAAAGCGCTATACAAGTATAACCCATTTATCATTTATTTATCATTATTATATATTTCCAGAATCCATTCTGAATCAAATCGACCAAGAATGGGAATATAATTGAATTGCAGCAACGTTTAAAGCGCATACAGAGCTAAATCAAGCTGCCACGATATCAAGAGGCGTTAAATGGAGCATGTTCAGTATTTCAAATCTAGTTTGGATTTCAACCCAACATTTCAAAGGAAAACTCACTAACCTCAAGTTAGTTGGTTGCCTACAGCCACATCTCACTTCCCGCTTCTGTCCAGGCTCCAAGATCCCCGGCTCGGCCGTGCTGGTGTTCGACGTGCTCATCGTGGACTTCCACAACCCGGCGGACAAGACGGAGGTGACGGTCACGCACAAGCCGGACGTGTGCGAGACGATGAGCAAGAAGGGCGACTTTGTCAAGTACCACTACAACGCCTCCCTGCTGGACGGCAGCAGCCTGGACTCCACGTCAGTCTCACTTCTTTTACATTTTAATATTTTAAAAAGTGGATTTAAAAAGTCCATTATCCAAAAACTGTGCCACGTTCGCGAGTAATACATATATAAGACATGTTAGCATACTTCTAATACATACCGTATTTTTCGGACTATAAGTCGCAGTTTTTTTCATAGTTTGGCCGGGGGTGCGACTTATACTCAGGAGCGACTTATGTGTGAAATTATGAACACATTATCGTAAATTATCAAATAATGTTATTTAGCTCATTCACGTAAGAGACTAGACCAGGGGTCGGCAACCCAAAATGTTGAAAGAGCCATACTGGACCAAAAATACAAAAACAAATCTGTCTGGAGCCGCAACAAATTAAAAGCCATATTACATACAGATAGTGTGTCATGAGATATAAATTGAATTAAGATGACTTAAAGGAAGCTAAATGAGCTCAAATATAGCTACAAATGAGGCATAATGATGCAATATGTACATATAGCTCGCCTAAATAGCATGTTAGCATCGATTAGCTTGCAGTCATGCAGTGACCAAATATGTCTGATTAGCACTCCACACAAGTCAATAGCATCAACAAAACTCACCTTTGTGCCTTCATGCACAACGTTAAAGGTTTGGTGGACCAAATGAGACAGAAAAAGAAGTGGCATAAAACACGTCCTAGAAAGTCGGAGAAAGTTATCCATGTAAACAAACTAAGGTGAGTTCAAGGACCGCCAAAATTAGTGGGACAAAACGGCGCTCGCCAAATACTCGAATCAGTGAAGCATGTTTAATATAAACAGTGTGCTTTATAACAATTAGGGAGGTTTGTGTCATGTTTGTCCTCCTACAGTAACCATACTAAAACAAAAAAAATTATTTTTTTCCCCTCATCTTTTTCCATTTTTCATACATTTTTGAAAAAGCTCCAGAGAGCCACTAGGGCGGCGCTAAAGAGCCGCATGCGGCTCTAGAGCCGCGGGTTGCCGACCCCTGGACTAGACGTATAAGATGTCATGGGATTTAGCGATTAGGAGTGACAGATTGTTTGGTAAACGTATAGCATGTTCTATATGTTATAGTTATTTGAATGACTCTTACCATAATATGTTACGTTAACATACCAGGCACGTTCTCAGTTGGTTATTTATGCCTCATATAACGTACACTTATTCAGCCTGTTGTTCACTATTCTTTATTTATTTTAAATTGCCTTTCAAATGTCTATTCTTGGTGTTGGCTTTTATCAAATACATTTCGCCCAAAAATGCAACTTATACTCCAGTGCGACTTATATATGTTTTTTTCCTTCTTTATTGTGCATTTTCGGCCGGTGCGACTTATACTCCGGAAAATACGGTATATAAGACATGCTTGCATACGTGTAATACAGGGGTGTCCAAACTTTTTCCACTGAGGGCCGCACACGGAAAAATTTAAGGATGCTGGGGGCATTTTGATATTTTTCATTTTCAAACCAAAACAAAATATATGGATTTTTCTTTTTCAACCTTTAGGGCTCCCGGGGACCATAAAGGGTCTCAGTCATTAAAACGTTAAAAATAAGTCAAATTATTATTATTTTTTATTTATTTAACGCTTACAGTAAATCTCTATATCAACTCCAGGTTGATAAAAAGTTTTTAAAAAAAAGCCTTTTCTGTCAAAGACAATTTTGTTTTTTATAGTAAAACTGGAAATATGCAGAGCTCTAAAAGATCAATAATGCAGGACACCATTGATTTTAATTCTTTAATATTTTTGAGTAATCACAGTGAAAATATTAATAAAATCCCATTAAATATATTTGGGATCCAAAAGGTACCCCACTCATAAAGTGATACATTTTTTATTTTTTATTTTTATTTTCAACACTTAAGTTACGAGATCAACTTCAGATATATCTGTCGATTTTACGTTTGAACTATTATTTTGTTTGTTTTTATACTCTTTTGTCAAAGAAAACTTTGATGTTTTTATATGGCAACCACACAATATATGCAATATTTTTTCCACATAAAACATTTTAAAGTGAAATTTTTGAAGTAATTGGAGCCATGAATAGGTCAATAATTCATTATAACATAGATTTTTGTCTTTTTTTTTTTTTTTTGAACAATGGCAAAAAAAAGATTAGATCAGAGTTCACCTCATTTCACTTTTTTAAATGTTTTTTTTAATTTTTGCATTACTATCAATTTTGCAATTTTTGCAGAATGTGTGGCGGGCCGCTAAACAATTAGCTGCGGGCCGCACTTTGGACACCCCTGGTGTAATACATATATAAGACATGCAAGCATACGTGTAATACATATATAAGACATGCAAGCATACATGTAATACATATATAAGACATGCTCACATACGTGTAATACATATATAAGACATGCTCGCATACGTGTAATACATATATAAGACATGCTCGCATACGTGTAATACATATATAAGACATGTTAACATACGTGTAATACATATATAAGACATGCTCGCATACGTGTAATACATATATAAGACATGCTCGCATACGTGTAATACATATATAAGACATGCTCGCATACGTGTAATACATATATAAGACATGTTAACATACGTGTAATACATATATAAGACATGCTCGCATACGTGTAATACATATATAAGACATGCTCACATACGTGTAATTCATATATAAGACATGCTCGCATACGTGTAATACATATATGACATGTTTACATACGTGTAATACATATATAAGACATGGTTACATACGTGTAATACATATATAAGACATGCTCGCATACGTGTAATACATATATAAGACATGCTCGCATACGTGTAATACATATATAAGACATGCTCGCATACGTGTAATACATATATAAGACATGCTCGCATACGTGTAATATATATATAAGACATGCTCACATACGTGTAATACATATATAAGACATGCTCGCATACGTGTAATACATATATAAGACATGCTCACATACGTGTAATACATATATAAGACATGCTAACATACGTGTAATACATATATAAGACATGCTCACATACGTGTAATACATGTATAAGACATGCTCACATACGTGTAATACATGTATAAGACATGTTTACATACGTGTAATACATATATAAGACATGGTTACATACGTGTAATACATATATAAGACATGGTAACATACATGTAATACATATATAAGACATGCTAACATACGTGTAATACATATATAAGACATGGTTACATACGTGTAATACATATATAAGACATGCTAACATACGTGTAATACATATATAAGACATGCTCACATACGTGTAATACATATATAAGACATGTTTACATACGTGTAATACATATATAAGACATGGTTACATACGTGTAATACATATATAAGACATGGTAACATACGTGTAATACATATATAAGACATGCTAACGTACGTGTAATACATATATAAGACATGCTCACATACGTGTAATACATATATAAGACATGGTTACATACATGTAATACATATATAAGACATGGTAACATACATGTAATACATATCTAAGACATGCTAACATACGTGTAATACATATATAAGACATGCTCACATACGTGTAATACATATATGACATGTTTACATACGTGTAATACATATATAAGACATGCTAACATATGTGTAATACATATATAAGACATGCTAACATATGTGTAATACATATATAAGACATGCTAACATACGTGTAATACATATATAAGACATGCTCACATACGTGTAATACATATATAAGACATGTTTACATACGTGTAATACATATATAAGACATGCTAACATATGTGTAATACATATATTAGACATGCTCACATACGTGTAATACATATATAAGACATGCTAACATATGTGTAATACATATATAAGACATGCTCACATACGTGTAATACATATATAAGACATGCTCACATACGTGTAATACATATATAAGACATGCTAACATATGTGTAATACATATATAAGACATGCTCACATACGTGTAATACATATATAAGACATGCTAACATATGTGTAATACATATATAAGACATGCTCACATACGTGTAATACATATATAACACATGTTTACATACGTGTAATACATATATAAGACATGCTAACATATGTGTAATACATATATAAGACATGCTCACATACGTGTAATACATATATAAGACATGCTAACATATGTGTAATACATATATAAGACATGCTCACATACGTGTAATACATATATAAGACATGCTCACATACGTGTAATACATATATAAGACATGCTAACATATGTGTAATACATATATAAGACATGCTCACATACGTGTAATACATATATAAGACATGCTCACATACGTGTAATACATATATAAGACATGCTAACATATGTGTAATACATATATAAGACATGCTCACATACGTGTAATACATATATAAGACATGCTAACATATGTGTAATACATATATAAGACATGCTCACATACGTGTAATACATATATAACACATGTTTACATACGTGTAATACATATATAAGACATGCTAACATATGTGTAATACATATATAAGACATGCTCACATACGTGTAATACATATAGATGTTTTGCTTGATGTGTTTTTCAACCAATCTAACAGTTGCATCAACAGTCACAGAAAGTGTTCTTGTAGAGCGCATTGGGCTGTGTGAGAAATTTCAAGTCAATCCTTATGGGCTGTAGTCACAGCGCCACCATGTGATGTGTTTTGTCATAGAAATAATGGCACAGGCAACCGATTAGGGTACTGCAGGTGTGTTGGGACCACTCTTGTGTGTGCAACGTTTGAGGAGTGGAAGAGTTTTTTTAAGGCTGCAAGTGTACCTAATGATGTGGATGAGGCATGTACACTGTATGCTATATTCAACATGTGTGTGTGTGTGTGTGTGTGTGTTCCAGCTACAACTACGAAAAGACCTACAACATTGTCCTGGGGACCAACCACGTGGTCCCCGGCATGGAGGAGGGGCTAATCGGAATGTGCGTGGGCGAGCGGAGGCACCTGGTTATCCCTCCTCACCTGGGCTACGGAGAGCGAGGCGTCAGTAAGTCCTTCACACACCGGAAGGAAGATTTTTACTTGGCGTACATCAAAGATACTTCACTTGTTGGGCCATGGGGCTTTAGCATCTAACATAGAGAAACCATTGCTAAGTTTTCCTGTTTTTTTACGGAATATCTATGTCGGAAATACCTTCCAAAACATGTTCAAAATGGTCAAATCTTCTTGGCCTGCACTGTATATGACCTAATCCGAACAACCTTCCCTAGTCATGGTGCAGGGAAAAAAATAAATAATCAACCAGCTCAAAAAGTCAACACACGACCTGCTCACTGAACTTTGTGGATATTATAAGAAACTACCAACCACCATTTAAATCCATTGCAAGGCATGATGGGAAAAATGCAAAAGAGCTCTCTGCCACACTTATCCATGTTTTGGTGCATTTTAGCTGCTTGATATTTCTGATTGATAACAAAACTTTAATGAGGTCGTCAGGAAGGTAAACAAGGTAAGAGTTGAACCTTCACATGCTCTTAATACACAATTTTAATAGTTATATATGCAGTATATTATCATATATGTACACATAGAGATGTATAGGCTATATATATTGTCAGGTTTAAGCACCGAACTATATTAAACAGAACAAGAAGCAAGGAATCAGGCAGAGACAGATTTCAATTTTGCGCTAGTCAAAGATCCTTTGTGATGTTTTGAGGCGTTTAATGCAAATGTGCTTGTCATAGATCCTTTATGTGATGTTTTGAGGCATTTACTACAAATGTGCTAGTCAAAGATCCTTTGTGTGATGTTTTGAGACATTTACTGCAGATGCACTAATCAAAAGGTCTTTTATGTGATGTTTTGAGGATTTACTGCAAATGCGCTAGTCAAAGATCCTTTACTGCGTGGGACAGGAGCGCTATGCTGTTTATAAGGTTATATTGCAAAAATGTCGGTCAAAGATCTTTTATGTGACGGCAGCATTTTGATGTATGTGATGTTTTGAGGCATTTACTGCAAATGCGCTAGTCAAAGATCCTTTATGTGATGTTTTGAGGCATTTACTGCAAATGCGCTAGTCAAAGATCATTTATGTGATGTTTTGAGGCATTTAATGCAAATGTGCTAGTCATAGATCCTTTATGTGATGTTTTGAGGCATTTAATGCAAACGTGCTAGTCATAGATCCTTTATGTGATGTTTTGAGGCATTTACTACAAATGTGCTAGTCAAAGATCCTTTATGTGATGTTTTGAGGCATTTACTGCAAATGCGCTAGTCAAAGATCCTTTATGTGATGTTTTGAGGCATTTACTGCAAATGCGCTAGTCAAAGATCCTATATGTGATGTTTTGAGGCATTTACTGCAAATGCGCTAGTCAAAGATCCTATATGTGATGTTTTGAGGCATTTACTGCAAATGCGCTAGTCAAATATCCTATATGTGATGTTTTGAGGCATTTACTGCAGATGCACTAGTCAAAGATCCTTAATGTGATGTTTTGAGGCATTTACTGCAAATGCGCTAGTCAAAGATCCTATATGTGATGTTTTGAGGCATTTACTGCAAATGCGCTAGTCAAAGATCCTTTATGTGATGTTTTGAGGCATTTACTGCAAATGCGCTAGTCAAAGATCCTTTATGTGATGTTTTGAGGCATTTACTGCAAATGCGCTAGTCAAAGATCCTATATGTGATGTTTTGAGGCATTTACTGCAAATGCGCTAGTCAAAGATCCTATATGTGATGTTTTGAGGCATTTACTGCAAATGCGCTAGTCAAATATCCTATATGTGATGTTTTGAGGCATTTACTGCAGATGCACTAGTCAAAGATCCTTAATGTGATGTTTTGAGGCATTTACTGCAAATGCGCTAGTCAAAGATCCTATATGTGATGTTTTGAGGCATTTACTACAAATGTGCTAGTCAAAGATCCTTTGTGTGATGTTTTGAGGCATTTACTACAAATGTGCTAGTCAAAGATCCTTTATGTGATGTTTTGAGGCATTTACTGCAAATGCGCTAGTCAAAGATCCTATATGTGATGTTTTGAGGCATTTACTGCAAATGCGCTAGTCAAAGATCCTATATGTGATGTTTTGAGGCATTTACTGCAAATGCGCTAGTCAAATATCCTTTTTGTGATGTTTTGAGGCATTTACTGCAGATGCACTAGTCAAAGATCCTTAATGTGATGTTTTGAGGCATTTACTGCAAATGCGCTAGTCAAAGATCCTATATGTGATGTTTTGAGGCATTTACTACAAATGTGCTAGTCAAAGATCCTTTGTGTGATGTTTTGAGGCACTTGCTGCAAATGCGCTAGTCAAAGATCCTTTATGTGATGTTTTGAGGTATTTACTGCAAATGCGCTAGTCAAAGATCCTTTACTGTGTGGCACAGGAGCGCTATGCTGTTTATAAGGTTTTTTTGCAAAAATGTCGGTCAAAGATCTTTTATGTGACGGCAGCATTTTGATGTATGTGATGTTTTGAGGCATTTACTGCAAATGCGCTAGTCAAAGATCCTTTATGTGATGTTTTGAGGCATTTAATGCAAAGTGCTAGTCATAGATCCTTTATGCGATGTTTTGAGGCATTTACTAATGTGCTAGTCAAAGATCCTTTGTGTGATGTTTTGAGGCACTTGCTGCAAATGCGCTAGTCAAAGATCCTTTATGTGATGTTTTGAGGCATTTACTTCAAATGCGCTAGTCAAAGATCCTTTATGTGATGTTTTGAGGCATTTACTTCAAATGCGCTAGTCAAAGATCCTTTATGTGATGTTTTGAGGCATTTAATGCAAAGTGCTAGTTATAGATCCTTTATGCGATGTTTTGAGGCATTTACTAATGTGCTAGTCAAAGATCCTTTGTGTGATGTTTTGAGGCACTTGCTGCAAATGCGCTAGTCAAAGATCCTTTATGTGATGTTTTGAGGCATTTACTGCAAATGCGCTAGTCAAAGATCCTTTACTGCGTGGGACAGGAGCGCTATGCTGTTTATAAGGTTATATTGCAAAAATGTCGGTCAAAGATCTTTTATGTGACGGCAGCATTTTGATGTATGTGATGTTTTGAGGCATTTACTGCAAATGCGCTAGTCAAAGATCCTTTATGTGATGTTTTGAGGCATTTACTACAAATGTGCTAGTCAAAGATCCTTTATGTGATGTTTTGAGGCATTTACTGCAAATGCGCTAGTCAAAGATCCTTTATGTGATGTTTTGAGGCATTTACTGCAAATGCGCTAGTCAAAGATCCTATATGTGATGTTTTGAGGCATTTACTGCAAATGCGCTAGTCAAAGATACTATATGTGATGTTTTGAGGCATTTACTGCAGATGCACTAGTCAAAGATCCTTAATGTGATGTTTTGAGGCATTTACTGCAAATGCGCTAGTCAAAGATCCTATATGTGATGTTTTGAGGCATTTACTACAAATGTGCTAGTCAAAGATCCTTTGTGTGATGTTTTGAGGCACTTGCTGCAAATGCGCTAGTCAAAGATCCTTTATGTGATGTTTTGAGGTATTTACTGCAAATGCGCTAGTCAAAGATCCTTTACTGTGTGGGACAGGAGCGCTATGCTGTTTATAAGGTTTTTTTGCAAAAATGTCGGTCAAAGATCTTTTATGTGACGGCAGCATTTTGATGTATGTGATGTTTTGAGGCATTTACTGCAGATGCGCTAGTCAAAGATCCTTTATGGGATGTTTTGAGGCATTTAATGCAAACGTGCTAGTCATAGATCCTTTATGCGATGTTTTGAGGCATTTACTAATGTGCTAGTCAAAGATCCTTTGTGTGATGTTTTGAGGCACTTGCTGCAAATGCGCTAGTCAAAGATCCTTTATGTGATGTTTTGAGGCATTTACTTCAAATGCGCTAGTCAAAGATCCTTTACTGCGTGGGACAGGAGCGCTATGCTGTTTATAAGGTTATATTGCAAAAATGTCGGTCAAAGATCTTTTATGTGACGGCAGCATTTTGATGTATGTGATGTTTTGAGGCATTTACTGCAAATGCGCTAGTCAAAGATCCTTTATGTGATGTTTTGAGGCATTTAATGCAAACGTGCTAGTCATAGATCCTTTATGCGATGTTTTGAGGCATTTACTAATGTGCTAGTCAAAGATCCTTTGTGTGATGTTTTGAGGCACTTGCTGCAAATGCGCTAGTCAAAGATCCTTTATGTGATGTTTTGAGGCATTTACTTCAAATGCGCTAGTCAAAGATCCTTTATGTGATGTTTTGAGGCATTTACTTCAAATGCGCTAGTCAAAGATCCTTTATGTGATGTTTTGAGGCATTTACTTCAAATGCGCTAGTCAAAGATCCTTTATGTGATGTTTTGAGGCATTTAATGCAAAGTGCTAGTCATAGATCCTTTATGCGATGTTTTGAGGCATTTACTAATGTGCTAGTCAAAGATCCTTTGTGTGATGTTTTGAGGCACTTGCTGCAAATGCGCTAGTCAAAGATCCTTTATGTGATGTTTTGAGGCATTTACTGCAAATGCGCTAGTCAAAGATCCTTTACTGCGTGGGACAGGAGCGCTATGCTGTTTATAAGGTTATATTGCAAAAATGTCGGTCAAAGATCTTTTATGTGACGGCAGCATTTTGATGTATGTGATGTTTTGAGGCATTTACTGCAAACGCGCTAGTCAAAGATCCTTTATGTGATGTTTTGAGGCGTTTAATGCAAACGTGCTAGTCAAAGATCCTTTATGTGATGTTTTGAGGCATTTACTACAAATGTGCTAGTCAAAGATCCTTTATGTGATGTTTTGAGGCATTTACTACAAATGTGCTAGTCAAAGATCCTATATGTGATGTTTTGAGGCATTTACTGCAAATGCGCTAGTCAAAGATCCTATATGTGATGTTTTGAGGCATTTTTACGATTTGGGATATTTTTGAATCCATTAAGAATTGTTACAAATAAGAAAAATGCATTTCTATCATGTGTTATATCTTTGCGTGCAGCCGACGAGGTGCCGGGCAGCGCCGTGCTGGTGTTCGATGTGGAGCTGGTGGACATGGAGGAGGGACTCCCCGAGGGCTACATGTTCATCTGGAACGACGACGTGTCCGTGGACCTCTTCACGGAGATGGACAAGGACAAGAACGAGCAGGTGGAGCCTTCTGAGGTACGTAGAACCTGGGTCACGTCTCCTATTTGTCCATCCTTGTTGGACAAAAAGTCATATAACTGGTACTTGACATGTGCTGACTGTTAGCATGCTAACCTTTTTAGCAAATTTTGCAACAGTTTACCCCAGAGTCATATAACTAGGTACTTGACATATGCTGACTGTTAGCATGCTAACCTTTTTAGCCAATTTTGCAACCGTTTACCCCAGAGTCATATAACTAGGTACTTCACATATGCTGACTGTTAGCATGCTAACTTTTTTTAGCCAATTTTGCAACTGTTTACCCCAGAGTCATATAACTAGGCACTTGACATATGCTGACTGTTAGCATGCTAACCTTTTTAGCAAATTTTGCAACAGTTTACCCCAGTGTCATATAACTAGGTACTTGACATATGTTAACTGTTAGCATGCTAATTTTTTTAGCCAATTTTGAAACAGTTTACCCCAGAGTCATATAACTAGGTACTTGACGTATGCTAACTGTTAGCTTGCTAACTTTTTTTAGCCAATTTTGCAACAATTCACCCCAGAGTCATATAATGAGGTACTTGACATATGCTAACTGTTAGCATGCTAACCTTTTTAGCCAATTTTGCAACAGTTTACCCCAGAGTCATATAACTAGGTACTTGACATATGCTGACTGTTAGCATGCTAACTATTTTAGCAAATTTTGCAACCGTTTACCCCAGAGTCATATAATTAGGTACTTGACATATGCTGACTGTTAGCATGCTAACTATTTTAGCAAATTTTGCAACCGTTTACCCCAGAGTCATATAATTAGGCACTTGACATATGCTGACTGTTAGCATGCTAACCTTTTTAGCAAATTTTGCAACAGTTTACCCCAGTGTCATATAACTAGGTACTTGACATATGTTAACTGTTAGCATGCTAAAATTTTTTAGCCAATTTTGAAACAGTTTACCCCAGAGTCATATAACTAGGTACTTGACGTATGCTAACTGTTAGCTTGCGAACTTTTTTTAGCCAATTTTGCAACAATTCACCCCAGAGTCATATAATGAGGTACTTGACATATGCTAACTGTTAGCATGCTAACCTTTTTAGCCAATTTTGCAACAGTTTACCCCAGAGTCATATAACTAGGTACTTGACATATGCTGACTGTTAGCATGCTAACTATTTTAGCCAATTTTGCAACTGTTTACCCCAGAGTCATATAACTAGGTACTTGACATATGCTGACTGTTAGCATGCTAACTATTTTAGCCAATTTTGCAACCGTTTACCCCAGAGTCATATAACTAGGCACTTGACATATGCTGACTGTTAGCATGCTAACTTTTTTTTGCCAATTTTGCAACTCTTTACCCCACAGTCATATAACTAGGTACTTGACATGTGCTGACGGTTAGCATGCTAACCTTTTTAGCCAATTTTGCAACGGTTTACCCCAGAGTCATATAACTAGGTACTTGACATATGCTGACTGTTAGCATGCTAAGTTGTAAAGCCAATTTTTCAACCGTTTATTCCAGACTCATATAACTAGGCACTTGACATATGCTGGCTGTTAGCATGCTAACTTTTTTTAGCCAATTTTGCAACGGTTTACCCCAGAGTCATATAACGAGGTACTTGACATATGCTAACTGTTAGCATGCTAACCTTTTTAGCCAATTTTGCAACAGTTTACCCCAGAGTCATATAACTAGGTACTTGACATGTGCTGACTGTTAGCATGCTAACTTTTTTAGCCAATTTTGCAACCGTTTACCCCAGAGTCATATAACTAGGTACTTGACATATGCTGACTGTTAGCATGCTAAATTTTTTAGCCAGTTTTACCGCCGTACACCTCAGTCCTAAAACTTGTTTTGTGACATGTGCTAGCTGTTAGCATGCTAACATTAGCATGCTCGCTTTTTAGCCAATTTTTCAGCCGTGCACCTCAGAGTCCTACAAGCTGGTACGCGACATATGCTAACTGTTAGCATGCACATTTTCCGGCCTATTTTCTCCGAGTCTTATTACACATGCTGACTGTTTGTTGATTCAGCATTTTTGTCTCCGGCAGTTCACGGATTACATCATGCGTCAGGTGAGCGAGGGCAAAGGTCGCCTGGCGCCCGGCTTCGACCCTTACCGCATCATCGACAACATGTTCAACAATCAGGACCGCGACAGCGACGGCAAGATCACGGCGGCCGAGTTCCGGCTCAAAGCGGACGAAGAGGTCGCCCACGACGAGCTATGACGAGGTTTCGGGGGACCCGGGTCGGCACCCATAGGGCGGGGAGGGGCGAGGGTAGCTTTTTATTTTTTTTTCTTGTGTGCCAATAGAGATTTATTGTCTGCTACTTTGAAGACTGAAGCTCGGTTGAGTCTAATTAGCGGTCCTTCTTTTCATGTCTACTAAAGTTCCTATTGGCCCACAAAGTGCAGGTGACATAAACCACTGCTGGGCCAGCTGCGTCCTGGTGAGGACAAAACAACGCACACTAACTTACTCCGGTCCTCTTTCATACTCCATAGTCCACTCTGCTGCCCTCAGTCTCCTCTTGGATAAAATGTCTCTTCATGATGCATTCAATGCGGCGTGGTTTTCCTAGTTTCCTGAATATTGTTTAAGGAACAGCACATGCTAATGTTAGCTTTACGCCACAGTCTCCACTCTGCTGCCCTCAGTCTCCTCTTGGATAAAATGTCTCTTCATGATGCGTTCAATGCGGCGTGGTTTTCCTAGTTTCCTGAATATTGTTTAAGGAACAGCACATGCTAATGTTAGCTTTACACCACAGTCTCCACTCTGCTGCCCTCAGTCTCCTCTTGGATAAAATGTCTCTTCATGCTAAGACCGATGCGTTCAGCGCGGCATGGCTTCCTTATTTTCTTGAGTCTTGTTTGAGGAAACACACGCTAATGTTAGCTTTACGCCACAGTCTCCACTCTGCTGCCCTCAGTCTCCTCTTGGATAAAATGTCTCTTCATGATGCGTTCAATGCGGCGTGGTTTTCCTAGTTTCCTGAATATTGTTTAAGGAACAGCACATGCTAATGCTAGCTTTACACCACAGTCTCCACTCTGCTGCCCTCAGTCTCCTCTTGGATAAAATGTCTCTTCATGCAGAGAATGATGCGTTCAGCGCGGCATGGCTTTCCTAGTTTCCTGAGTCTTGTTTGAGGACACGCACATGCTAATGTTAGCTGTACACCACAGTCTCCACTCTGCTGCCCTCAGTCTCCTCTTGGATAAAATGTCTCTTCATGCCGAGAATGATGCGTTAAATGCGGCGTGGTTTTCCTAGTTTCCTGAATATTGTTTAAGGAACAGCACGTGCTAATGTTAGCTTTACACCACAGTCTCCACTCTGCTGCCCTCAGTCTCCTCTTGGATAAAATGTATCTTCATGCTAAGACCGATGCGTTCAGCGCGGCATGGCTTCCTTATTTTCTTGAGTCTTGTTTGAGGAAACACACACGCTAATGTTAGCTTTACGCCACAGTCTCCACTCTGCTGCCCTCAGTCTCCTCTTGGATGAAATGTCTCTTCATGCCGAGAATGATGCGTTCAATGGTTTTCCTAGTTTCCTGAATATTGTTTAAGGAAAAGCACATGCTAATGTTAGCTTTACGCCACAGTTTCCACTCTGCTGCCCTCAGTCTCCTCTTGGATAAAATGTCTCTTCACGCTGAGACCGATGCGTTCAATGCGGTGTGGTTTTCCTAGTTTCCTGAGTCTTGTTTGAGGAACTGCAGATGCTAATGTTAGCGTTACTCCACAGTCTCCACTCTGCTGCCCTCAGTCTCCTCTTGGATAAAATGTCTCTTCACGCTGAGACCGATGCGTTCAGTGCGGCGTGGTTTTCCTAGTTTCCTGAATATTGTTTAAGGAAAAGCACATGCTAATGTTAGCTTTACGCCACAGTTTCCACTCTGCTGCCCTCAGTCTCCTCTTGGGTAAAATATGCCCCCGCATGCCGAGAATGATGCGTTCGATCGGGCGTGGTTTTCCTAGTTTCCTGAATATTGTTTAAGGAACTGCAGATGCTAATGTTAGCCTTACACCGCAGTTACCACTCTGCTGCCCTCAGGCTCCTCTTGGTTAAAATGTGCCCCCGCATGCCGAGAATGATACGTTAAATGCGGCATGGTTTTCCTAGTTTCCTGAATATTTTTTTAAGCAAAAGCAAATGCTAATGTTAGCTTTACGCTGCAGTTTCCACTCTGCTGCCCTCAGTCTCCTCTTGGGTAAAATATACCCCTGCATGCCGAGAATGATGCGTTCAATGCGGTCTGGTTTTCCTAGTTTCCTGAGTATTGTTTGAGGAACTGCAGATGCTAATGTTAGCTTTACGCCACAGTCTCCCCTCTGCTGCCCTCAGTCTCCTCTTGGATAAAATGTCTCTTCATGCCGAGAATGATGCGTTAAATGCGGCGTGGTTTTCCTAGTTTCCTGAGTCTTGTTTGAGGAAATGCAGATGCTAATGTTAGCGTTACTCCACAGTCTCCACTCTGCTGCCCTCAGTCTCTTTTTGGATAAAATGTCTCTTCACACTGAGGCCGATGCGTTCAGTGCGGCGTGGTTTTCCTAGTTTTCTGAATATTGTTTGAGGAATCACACACGCTAATGTTAGCTTTACTCCACAGTCTCCACTCTGCTGCCCTCAGTCTCCTCTTGGATAAAATGTCTCTTCATACCGAGACCGATGCGTTCAGTGCGGCGTGGTTTTCCTACTTTCCTGCGATACTGCGCAGTGGACACACCTTAACTCCGTTTAAGTGCCTTTCCTGGAAATGCCGTCACCCTGAATGCATCATTTAACGATAGAAATCCAACGCTCACCCTGTTGCTGTTTTGGTCCACACGTGCAGGGGTCTATCAACGAATTCTGGGCCCTCCTTTTTGGTTGAAACCAGCTCTTTAAAACACGTGTAGACACCTTAATTAGGTTTTGAGAGAAAAACATTTATTTTTAAGAAAGCAATATTTTCCCCCAAAATATATCAAAGTGTAATATTTGATGTAAAACCATTAAAACCTTGAATAGGTCAATAATTCATAGCAACATTGATTTTGATTCATTATTTTTTGAGCAATGAAAGGTTACATTTTTTTTTTTAAACAGCCTGCATGGCAGCTTTGTGTTATTCGTGAACATTGCAACTTTTTTCTCGTTACATTTCACTCGTTTGCTCTTTTATTCCACTTTGTGTTTTTTTTTAGATAGTATTAGTAGAATTTGCCACAGGCCGCTGAAAAAGGAGGTCCTCGGGCCACAGTTTGAACACCCCTGTTTTAGGCGTTTTTAAATTTGATTCATGCAACCTTATTATTACATATCGTTGTTAACATTTATGAGGTCGTTTTTTTTTATACCTGACATATTGCAGTGAAATCTCGGAGGCCCCTGCACACGTGGCCCGGCTTTTCAAAGTTCATCAGGTTTTGAAGATCCGTTTTTTCAAAACCTGGTCTTCATGTCTGCTTATGTCGCGCGGGTAAATGCGAGTACCAAAGTTGAGGAGGCTTAATATGTTCACATTTTGCATCCTGGGAGTCCGAGTGAGCAGATCAAGTGTTTCCTTCTTTTCAGGGTGGATTCAAATGCAAACAAAAAAGTCGGATTTTTGCCTTTTCAAGCAGCAGACAGAACATGTGCACCAGAGAGCGACTTTTACGAAATGACTTCCGTAGGTATTGTTTTTTGTAACATTTCTTTTCAGGGTTTATCTCAACCCAAACAAAGTAAATAACGTGTTTTGTCCGAACATGAACAAACTCTTATTTTGTATTAAAACTGGAAAAACAAAAAAACAATTGTGTTCATCTCCATCTTGTATTTCAGTTTCTGCCTCTTCTTGACAAGAGTACATAGTGTATAAGTAAGTGCTGAACATAATAATAATGACTCTTTAAAAAAGCAGAGGCGTTGTTATACCTCAATGTGACGATTCAGCAAAAAACAATAACTTACTAAAACAATCGTACACAAAATGTGAAGAATGTACTACTAATACAATAAAATAAATACAATAAACTCTTCATCTGCTATTGTTTGGTCAATTCACATACATGGGTGACAACTGTAACACAGACCAGTGAAAAATGCCTTCAAAATAAAAGCATTGTTGGTTTAGTCCAGGGGTCGGCAACCCGCGGCTCTAGAGCCGCATGCGGCTCTTTAGCGCCGCCCTAGTGGCTCTCGGGAGCTTTTTCAAAAATGTATGAAAAATGGAAAAAGATGATGGGGAAAAAAAAACATTTTTTGTTTTAGTATGGTTACTGTAGGAGGACAAACATGACACAAACCACCCTAATTGTTACAAATCACACTGTTTATATTAAACAGGCTTCACTGATTCAAGTATTTGGCGAGCGCCGTTTTGTCCTACTAATTTTGGCGGTCCTTAAACTCACCTTAGTTTGTTTACATGTGTAACTTTCTCCGACTTTCTAGGACGTGTTTTATGCCACTTCTTTTTCTGTCTCATTTTGTCCACCAATCCTTTAACGTTGTTCGTGAAGGCACAAAGGTGAGTTTTGTTGATGTTATTGACTTGTGTGGAGTGCTAATCAGACATAATTTGGTCACTGCATGACTGCAAGCTAATCGATGCTAACATGCTATTTAGGCTAGCTATATGTACATATTGCATCATTATGCCTCATTTGTAGCTATATTTGAGGTCATTTAGCTTCCTTTAAGTCCTCTTAATTCAATTTATATCTCATGACACACTATCTGTATGTAATATGGCTTCTAATTTGTTGCGGCTCCAGACAGATTTGTTTTTGTATTTTTGGTCCAATATGGCTCTTTCAACATTTTGGGTTGCCGACCCCTGGTTTAGTCCAATGCAGCCAAACTTTTTGACTTAGGGACTGCGTGTGTGTGTGTGTGTGTGTGTGTGTGTGTGTGTGTGTGTGTGTGTGTGTGTGTGTGTGTGTGTGTGTGTGTGTGTGTGTGTGTGTGTGTGTGTGTGTGTGTGTGTGTGTATAAAAATGTATGTGTGTGTATATAAAAATGTATATGTGTGTGTGTATATAAATTTGTGTTTGTGTGTATATATATTTATATATATGTGTGTGTGTGCGTGTATATAATGTGTGTGCATGTAGGTATATATGGATATATATGTGTGTGTGTGTGCGTGTATATATATATTTATTTATATACTGTATATGTGTGTATATATATATATATATATATATATATATATATATATATATATATATATGACTGCGTGGGTTCCCTCCGGGTACTCCGGCTTCCTCCCACTTCCAAAGACATGCACCTGGGGATAGGTTGATTGGCAACACTAAATTGGCCCTAGTGTGTGAATGTGAGTGTGAATGTTGTCTGTCTATCTGTGTTGGCCCTGCGACGAGGTGGCGACTTGTCCAGGGTGTACCCCGCCTTCCGCCCGATTGTAGCTGAGATAGGCTCCAGCACCCCCCGCGACCCCAAAAGGGATAAGCGGTAGAAAATGGATGAATGGATGGATGTGTATATATATATATACAGTATATGTGTATATATGTGTGTGTGTGTGTGTGTGTATGTGTATATATATATATGTATATATATATATATAGTGTTAGATTCCCGTTATTTGACTTACAAGCTCCTTCCTGCGAGTCAACTAACTCCAGCACTCCGTACCACGGGTCCTGTCCTCTCGGTGCAGACGGGGTCCTCCGCGCTGCTCCACCGACGTAGGCGCTACTCTGCTGGATGGCGAGGCAATGCGCCTAGCTCTACTACCCTGTGTTGATTCAGCGTCTGTCCCGCTTCCCCTTGTGGTACACTCGGTAGAGAAGCCTCTCTTTTCAAGGTCGAGTTCAATACACACAATTCCCGCTGTTTTAATGGTAGCTTGCCTCTATGAATCTTGGCTTTTGTTACTGACTAGGTTAGGATTTGAGGGCGTTGGAAAAGAACAGCCCTACAGGACATAACTGTAAGTGGACTCCATTAGAGTGACCCTTTAGAGCTAGGTGTTGGACACACTGTGATCCTATGGTTTTGCGTCAAGGACGTATTGGTAGGTGGAAGGTTGAAAGGATGCAAATTTGGCTTCTTGGTATAATGCTTTTTAATGCAGGTTCTTCATGAATCTTGATATAATTCCCCTTAATGCGGGTTCAATGGCACAAGCATTGCACAGCGTTAATGAATCATTCACAAAAATCATGAACAGATGAAATATAAAACGATGTAAAAAGTAACAAATAAATCATCAGAGGGTGTCTAATTCAGTTCAAATGGAAGTCCGAATTGGGTCTTACTTTGAGAGGTCCTTTGTGGTGGGTCCCCGGGAGGGGAGAGGGCTAGGTCGAAAGTGGCCGAAAAGAGTCTCTTGAATTTGGGCAAACCCTGACGTGTCACCCGGCCGAGTGATCCGTCGTCGGGCTTCTGCTGTGTCGGCTGGAGAGGGGGGCCAGCAGGAGCAGTGGAGTCGGTCCGGTGCGAGCCGTGGCCCGCGGGGCCAACGCCCTGGTTCCTCTGGTAGGACAGGAGGTCCTGTTCCTCTCGTTTGGTCACAGGGGGAGATCGGAATGGAGCGAGGTCTCTCGCTTGTCGAATCGGGTCCTTCTTGGAGAGTTTGGGCAAAGTTATTTTTTCAGTCCAAGTGGCAAATAGACCTCTCTGTAGCCCATCCGATGCTACGTGCACGTAAGGAATCCCCTGAAATAGTGTTCTCTACACCCTTATATACCCTCGGTTATGGGGGGAGGTTTTCTCTCTAACCAATCCACCTCTTACTAATATGGGGCTATACTGTGTCACACTATATTCTACAATTCATTGGTCAATTCTTAGTTCATTCAGTTCAGTCTCGACTCTTCCCCTCCTGGCTACAGTATACTTAGTTGCTATGCATCAACCGGTCTGTTCCAGATTAACCTGGATGACCCTTCTCCCCGTTCTTCCCTTCTTCCAACTATACCATTGAGTGCCAGTGTCTCACTCCGTCCACACCCTAGGCGAATTGCAGTACAGTCGTGAGGGTTATTTTGAACTAGAGATGTATTGCTTGCTATAGCCTTCTACTCGCCCCCTCATTTATCTTGAACCTATTTTGAACTTTTACTTCGACCGCTATCCCTGTCCCTCCATTCCGCCTTGACAGCCCCTTTTGCTAGGGAACTTCTATGGGTCCAGGGATGGCTATGTGTGAGTTTCTACTCATGGGCCTATCTACCTCTCTTCTGACTTTCCCTAATCGTATCTCCATTTGTCTGGAACCTCTTATCCTGACACCCTTACTGCTTCAGTTCACATGATCATTGACAAACTTCCTCCTTGGTTAAATATCTTGATTACATACATTGATTAATTATCATTTACATTCTATCGATTATACGGGTTCGTCCTAGGCCTCGTGTCTCTGCCGTGCTGTTCGCAGTTACTAGGGGGGAAATATAGCCTATCGTAGGTCTATAGTTAATCTAATTCAGGCGAGGGTTTCTATTTTTCTTGACAACAGAGGCGGCGGTCTGTGACACCACCTGTCTCCCACATACAACACTGTCCTTTCAACCACTCCTAAAAGACTCCAACAAATAACAGGAGTTAGAAACAGTCTGATCACAGAAGGTGACCAGAATGCCATTTGTTTACAACCGGATGGAATGCTTTCGTGGGGGATTCCGACTATTTTGGACTGGTATCTGTGGAGGTTTCTCTCCTCCGGGTTCTTCGGACCACCAAGCACTGACATGACAGTCTCGTCCAGGTTTACAATACTGTTTTATTTTACAATAAATTGTCTTGCTTTTCAGCAACTGGTTTGTGTCTGTCTGTCTCTCTCTCGCTCTCGCTCCAACTCCAACCACTCTCTCCTCTCCGGCTGCTGCCTTTTAACAGAACGAAAGGTGATTAGACAAGCAGGCCCAGGTGGGCCATCTACGCACCTGTCGCTGATCTCGAAGCCGGTCCTGGCACACCCCGCTTCACAGTATCGTTCTGCCAAACAGTACCTCAATGTTAACGAGGGGAAATCACACTTCGACTGTAGTTGGCATTGACACTAGGATTGCTCGTTTGCATCAAAAGGGTTGTTTTTCTCACTACACTAGGGCGAAACCATCCTTGCCCAGGCACACCTTCCTGGTTTTGGACTGAAGTGAATTACTTGTATGAATGCTCCAAAGCATTCACACACATGGTTTTCTACACCAAAATTCATCTATTTAATAAACTTCTTCAACTTCTTCTCCTCCAGATTTTGGCGCGCTCTACCGTCCACAAACTGTTCAGCCTATTCGGGAATCGCGGGCTTTCCCTTGACAAATTCCAAAAATTCCCAGATTTCTCACAATTCCAGGTTGTCCGGGACATTGTTCCCATCAGGGCCGGCCCATGGCATAGGCCGTATAGGCAAATGCTAAGGGCGCCGTCCATCAGGGGGCGCCACGCCAGTGCCACAAATATTGGAGAGAAAAAAGAAAGAAAAAAAGTTGGTACTATTATTTCTAAATACAAAAAATAATCCCACGTTAATTAAAATGCAAAGTAAAGCCTATTTAATAGAAATATTATTTGTTACAACATTACGCCCCCCCCCCCCCCCCCCCGCCCCCCCGCACGATGCGCCCCCTCCCTTCCCGTATCATGACTCTTACCACATCAAAAAATCAACACAAGATGTCAAAACGGCCAAAACCGTCAGGTGCCCAGGGAAGAAAAAATAGAAAAGAAGAGGAGAAATGAGAAAAAGACAGAGGTAGCAGGTAGGTAATGTTAGCCTACATGAAATTATTTGTCTGTTACAGAATGTGATAGTAACCTGGCTTTTTAGCATTAAGCTAATGTTACATGATTCTGCAATTGCTAATCAATACATAGCTAGTTCTGTTTTAATGTCGGGTTAATATTGTGGAGGGGGCTAAATTGTTATGGAAAATAATAATGTAACGTTAGGTAATTACAGTACTCCCACCTTACATTCCTCAGGGACATTTATATAAGATCTTTTAAGTAGGTGTTTTTTGTTTACATTGTTATTGCCTTCTGGTTAGCTAATGTTTGCCCTGCAGGTAATAGTCACTTTTCCACCCCTTTATATATTAGGTATAGTTGTAAGCCTAGTTGTTAAAGTGCACATCATTAATGTTAATTAAGCAATATCACATGAGAGGGAATGCTGTTTTTTAATTTGAGCACTGCTGTGATTCGGTTAAAGATAATCATAACATAACATTCTCATATAATATGTTAATTTGCTTTCTTTAAGTAAAAAAAAGGTCAAAGACAAAGCTATTCGGTTTCTTGTGAGTATATACACTTCACTGCCGATGTGTGTGTGTGTGTGTGTGGGGGGGGGGATGGGGGCACCTAAAATCTTGCCTAGGGCGCCAGATTGGTTAGGGCCAGGCCTGGTTCCCATTCAAAATGAATTGGCCATTTTTCAAACTTCCACCATTTCCAAATTTTTCGACCGATTAAGCCATTCCACCTTCCACATATTCCATTCATCCTGGACATTCAAACTATTATTTTTCCAAGTTCAGAAAAATTCCAGGAATTCCCTATAATTCCCGTTTTTTAATCCAACTTTTTTTATTGGCATTTTCAAAAAGACAGAAAAAAGTGCAAGTCGAAACAGCACAATTTTAAAGTCAGTAAATTATTCCCACCCTTTCCCTTAAAACCCAAACCACCCACCCACCCTCCCACCCCACTCAGGTCACACCAACAAGGGACATATGGCGCAATCATATAACAAGTAAGACTGTTGTGTTTTTAGTGTTTTCCCGCCTTCTCCTTGTCTGCACCTGTCTTTTTTAGCAATTTGTCTTCAGTGAGGGGCGGACCTGGTGGCGCATCTGCTTGCAATTAGCTCACCAGTATTTAGGCTCGTCACTCACTGCTTGACCTTGCTGGTTAATGTTTCCTGAACCCCGCACGCACATGTGCCTGCTTCGCATCATCTGTCTTGGTACGTGCCTTTTCCTAGTCCTGTTTATCTTGACCTCGTTGTGTTTGTCTCCTAGCCACCTTGATTTAAAGAAGACTTTTGTTGTGCTTTGTGCGCCCTGGCTTTTTCCCCGCCGACAACAGAGGAACCTGTTTTGTTAGTTTCATGGTGTGCACTTCTGCCCCATCGCCTTTTGTTATCCCCTTTTTGGACTTATTAAATTTTTTCTCTTTTTGTATTCTACCTTGCCTCCCGTTTCTGCATTCCGGGGTCAGAGCCTTGACAACTCTCAACAAAGACGACAAAGACAGACACATTCACACACACACATACACCCGCAGACGTGAGCACATCACCCCTATATTAGAGTCCCTTCACTGGCTCCCTGTGCGTTACAGAATCAATGTCAAACTCCTTTTATTTGTTTTTAAATGTCTAAACAACCTCGCGCCAACATATCTCTCCGACCTCCTTCAGCCTTACTGCCCCACCCGATCCCTAAGATCAGCCGATCAGCTGCTACTGACGGTCCCGGACACAAGGCTGAAGCTTAGAGGTGACAGAGCTTTCGCTGCTGCTACTCCCAAGCTCTGGAACGACCTACCTCTGAGTGTTAGACAAGCCTCTTCTCTTCCTGTTTTTAAATCTCTCTTAAAAACATACTTTTATTCCATGGCTTTTAACACTGAGTGATATCCATCCTGCAATGGCGCCCCATAATACACCTGCTGTGAACCTGTTTTTATGTTTTTATATTTTATTTATTTATTTTTTATCGGGTTCTGTTTGTGTTGTGTTGTGTTTGGTAGAAAAGCGCTATACAAGTATAACGCATTTATCATTTATCATTTATTTACACTGTTGTTACAGAATATTTCGTTTTGCACTTCTTTGTATTGGATGTTTATCTTTATTTTTGCACATTTTAAAGCAAAATAAGCAATACTTTTACTTTTGAAATGCTTATACTATTGCAGAATATTAAGATTTGCACTGGATGTTTACTTTTATATTTGCACATTAAAAAGCAAATAAGGTACTTTTAATTTTGTTTAATGTTAAAAGTTTTAAATGTTTACATTATTACAGAATATTTTGTCATGTTGTTGTCAATGTTGACTGAGTGGCCATACTTCTTTTTTTTTGTAAATAAAAGCCATGCCTTTTGAAAAAACGGGCCTACATTTATTTTTTCATCTTCATTTTAAATAAAAAAAAATAATCGGTAAAAGGAAAAATAGTCTATAGATTAATCGGAAAAAAATCTACAATTAACCGATTAATCGAAAGGAAAAAAAATCTATAGATTAATCGATAGAAAAATAATCGTTAGCTGCAGCCTTAATATATATATATATATGTATATATATATATATATATGTGTATATATATACACATATATATATGTATATATATGTGTATATATATATATATATATATATATATATATATATGTATATATATATATATACATATATATATACTGTATATATATATATATATATGTATGTATATATATATGTGTATATATGTATATATATATATACATATATATATACTGTATATATATATACTGTATATATATATATATGTATGTATATATGTATATATATATATATATATATATATATATATATATATATATATATACTGTATATGTATATATATATATATATATGTATATATGTGTGTTTAGGGCACGTCCGACCGGTAGGAGGCCACGGGGAAGACCCAGGACACGTTGGGAAGACTATGTCTCCCAGCTGAAAAGGTATGTATGTATGTATGTATATATATGTATGTATATATAATAGCATCTGCCGTTTTTTTTACTAAAAGGGACTTTTGGCGAAGCTAGAACCAAATATTCATGTTTTTATTGTTTCTTATGGGAAACTCTGCTTCACTATACAAACTGTTCAGTTTGAGAACCATGTTCAGGAACCAATCACGTTCGTAAATCGCGGTTCCGCTGTACATTGACATCAACAGGCTTCTCATTGTAGCCCATTGGGTTGAGTTTTTTCCTTGCCCTGATGTGGGATCTGAGCCGAGGATGTCGTCGTGGCTCGTGCAGCCCTTTGAGACACTCGTGATTCAGGGCTATATAAATAAACTTTCATTGATTGATTGAACACTTTTACAGATTGACACTTGTCAAATGAAAACTGGATATGAAGAGGGACGGGGGTGTGACTGTATTTAAAGACTTTTACATTTTTGGAAAACGAACTAATAAAATCAACCAGAGTCCACGACCTCCCCTGCAGTAACTCTGCAGACCACTAGGGGTCACAGATTCGTTGAAGATCGCTGCAATAACTCATAATGCAGATTATTTATTCTATTATATCCGGATTAAGTGAAGTGAATTATATTTATATAGCACTTTTCTCTAGTGACTCAAAGCGCTTTACATAGTGAAACCCAATATCTAAGTTACATTTTAAACCAGTGTGGGTGGCTTGGAGCAGGCGGGTAAAGGGCACAACGGCGAAAGAGGGAATCGAACCCGGAACCCTCAATAACAGGATTACTGTTATTAAACGCTCATAACTAATTTGTAATAGTGCTTTTGAATCCAAAATGTATTGAAATACAGTTTTTTAACTTAACTAATATGCCTTATTATTACTATTAACTGGTGTCTCTGTGCATAGCAAAACCCCCGGGAATCATACAGTACATGTCAGCTGGACCACAGGATTACTGTTATTATACACTCATGACTAATTTGTAATAGTGCTTTTGACCCCAAAATGTATTGAAATACAGTTTTTAACTTACAATACTACTATGTCTTATTATTACTATTAACTGGTGTCTCTGTGCGTAGAAAAACCACGTTTATTTTATTTGTGGAAGTCGTTTTAATCGCTCTCGAAATCCTAACCAACACCAAAAAGAGGCGTGCGTTTAAAAACAATGACGTCATTTTCACACCTAAAACTACTTTATTGATGACCACGAGAGGGCGGGGCCGCGCGCAGGCCCCTTTATCAGCGGCCACGCGCGCATCCATCACGCAGAGTAGGGGTTTGACTTGGCTGCGCGCGCACATCTGTTTCCTCAGTGCCTCTTTTTTTTTTTTTTTTTACTTTTTCGCGGTCCAAGAACGACAACTTTTCTCTGGCAACAAGAAACGAAGACGGCTCTTTTTGTTTGAACTTTCATGTTGCCGCGTTTACATTTGCGGTTTTTTTCGACATGTACTCCGCGGTGAGCGAACATTTATCCTGCCTGGTGAGTGCTCCATTAACATTTAATATATTCATTAATGTTAACTGTTAATTTCATGTATTACACACATGTAGACGTTAAAGTCCACGCTGTGGTGTGCCGCCAACTGTTATTTCGCTGAAATTCCAAGTTACAGCCCTTGATATTACACTTTATTATGTGAACATTTTAGCGAGGTGATGCTAGCATTAGCTCATTTATTGTTATAGGTGTGTGCGCGCGCACGTCAGACTATGCTAAGTGCTAACGTTAGCTTTCAACAACAAGACGAACTTTTGGTTGAAAAAAAACAAACTGCAGGACTTGCCAGGATGACCACCCCGTTATCCTTGCGCTATGAATACAAAATAACGGAGGTCATAAAACCTCGGGGAAGAGTCGGGGAAACGACACGTACCTTTGTTTACAAATCTACCCGAAGAGCACACTTCCGGCCTTCACAATAAAATTTCTGTGCATTACATCCGGTCTGTTTGATCAGCCGTTTTACTATCAATCAATCAATGTTTATTTATATAGCCCTAAATCACAAGTGTCTCAAAGGGCTGTACAAGCCACAACGACATCCTCGGTACAGAGCCCACATACGGGCAAGGAAAAACTCACCCCAGTGGGACGTCGGTGAATGACTATGAGAAACCTTGGAGAGGACCGCATATGTGGGTAACCCCCCCCCCCCCCCCCTCTAGGGGAGACCGAAAGCAATGGATGTCGAGTGGGTCTGACATAACATTGTGAAAGTCCAGTCCACAGTGGATCCAACACATCAGCGGGGCCAACAGGAAACCATCCCGAGCGGAGACGGGTCAGCAGCGCAGAGATGTCCCCAACCGATGCACAGGCTAGTGGTCCACCCGGGGTCCCGACTCTGGACAGCCAGCACTTCATCCATGGCCACCGGACCTATGCAACTCCCCCTCGCAAGGGACAGGGGAGAAGAGAAGAGAAGAAAAGAAACGGCAGATCAACTGGTCTAAAAAAAGGGGGGTCTATTTAAAGGCTAGATTATACAAATGAGTTTTAAGATGGGACTTAAATGCTTCTACTGAGGTAGCATCTCTAACTGGAGGGCATTCCAGAGTACTGGAGCCCGAATAGAAAACGCTCTATAGCCCGCAGACTTTTTTTTGGCTCTGGGAATCACTAATAAGCCGGAGTTCTTTGAACGCAGATTTCTTGTCGGGACATATGGTACAATACAATCGGCGAGATAGGCTGGAGCTAAACCGTGTAGTATTTTATACGTAAGTAGTAAAACCTTAAAGTCGCATCTTAAGTGCACAGGAAGCCAGTGCAGGTGAGCCAGTATAGGCGTAATATGATCAAACTTTCTTGTTTTTGTCAAAAGCCTTGCAGCCGCATTTTGTACCAACTGTAATCTTTTAATGCTAGACATAGGGAGACCCGAAAATAATACGTTACAGTTATCGAGACGTAACGAACGCATGAATAATGATCTCAGCGTCGCTAGTGGACAAGATGGAACGAATTTTAGCGATATTACGGAGATGAAAGAAGGCCGTTTTAGTAACACTCTTAATGTGTGACTCAAACGAGAGAGTTGGGTCGAAGATAATACCCAGATTCTTTACAGAGTCGCCTTGTGTAATTGTTTGGTTGTCAAATGTTAAGGTGGTATTATTAAATAGATGTTGGTGTCTAGCAGGACCGATAATCAGCATTTCCGTTTTGTTAGCGTTGAGTTGCAAAAAGTTAGCGGACATCCATTGTTTAATTTCATTAAGACACGCCTCCAGCTGACTACAATCCGGCGTGTTGGTCAGCTTTAGGGGCATGTAGAGTTGAGTGTCATCAGCATAACAGTGAAAGCTAACACCGTACTTGCGTATGATGTCAAACAGCGGCAGCATGTAAATACTAAAGAGTGCAGGGCCAAGAACCGAACCCTGGGGAACTCCGCACGTTACCTTGACATAGTCCGAGGTCACATTGTTATGGGAGACGCACTGCATCCTGTCAGTAAGATAAGAGTTAAACCAAGACAAGGCTAAGTCTGACATACCAATACGTGTTTTGATACGCTCTAATAAAATATTATGATCGATGGTATCGAAAGCGGCGCTAAGATCAAGAAGCAGCAACATAGATGACGCATCAGAATCCATCGTTAGCAATAGATCATTAGTCATTTTTGCGAGGGCTGTCTCCGTAGAGTGATTTGCCCTTAAACCGGATTGAAAAGGTTCACAGAGATTGTTAGTCACTAAGTGTTCATTTAGCTGCTGTGCAACAATTTTTTCGAGAATTTTGGAAATAAACGGAAGGTGGGAGACCGGTCGGTAGTTTACCATGAGGTCAGGATCGAGGTTAGGTCTTTTGAGCAGAGGATGAATAACCGCTTTTTTGAATGCTAGGGGAACAGTGCCGGAGGAAAGTGATAAGTTTATAATATTTAACACTGATGGACCTAATAACACAAACAGTTCCTTGATAAGTTTCCCAGGAAGTGGGTCAAGTAAACATGTTGTTTGTTTTATCCCACTTACACGCTGTAATAATTCCTCTAATGTTATTTCATCAAAAATAGAGAGACTATTTTGGAGGGCAGTGTCCGTCGTATATACAGTCGTATTTGTGTTAATAGAACCCAGTTGTAGCTGGGATGCGTTGTCTTTAATCTCCTTTCTAATGAGTTCAATTTTCTTATTAAAGAAATTCATAAAATCATCTGCCGAGTGGGTGGAGCTACTGGGAGGAGTCCCTTGTTGGGTTAGCGATGCTACTGTACTAAACAGAAATTTAGGATCGTTTTTGTTGAGGCGGATGAGATTTGAGTAGTATTTAGCTTTAGCTAAGGTAAGCATGCGTTTATAAGTTATTAAACTATCACTCCATGGTTGATGGAAAACCAAGTTTAGTCGCGCGCCATTTGCGTTCCAGTTTTCTACATGATAATTTATGAGCTCTAATTTCTTCTGTAAACCATGGGGTGCGCCTTTTAGGGGCCCTTTTTTGCTTTAGCGGTGCTATACTATCAATAATTTCGCGCAAGGCATCGTCAAAGTTGTTAGTGAGGTTATCAATAGAGCCGACATAATTTGGGAATGGTGCCATTACCGAAGGCAGTAGGTCAGCAAGAGTCATCGTTGTGGCAGCATTAATGTTGCGGCCGCTATAGCAGTTATTATTATTATTAGCTTGTTGACAATGAGTCAAAACTTCAAATTTTATAAGGTAATGATCGGACATTACTTTAGTATATGGAAGTATCATAACTTTGGAGGTGGTGACACTCCTGACAAGCACTAGATCTATTGTATTACCGTTGCGATGCGTGGGTTCATGTATTATTTGTGTAAGACCACAGCTATCAATTATGGTTTGGAGCGCCACGCACTGAGGGTCCGATGGGGTATTCATATGGATATTAAAGTCCCCCATTATGATTATATTGTCGGCGTGCGTCACTAGATCAGCAACGAACTCTGAGAATTCACTGATAAAGTCCGAATAGGGCCCAGGGGGGCGGTAGATAACAGCCAGGTCGAGAGGTAGCGGTGTGACAGACCTCATAGTAAGCACCTCAAACGATTTATATTTATTATTTAGGTTAGGGGTAAGGTTGAAATTTTCATTGTTGTGTTACAGACACCGTTGGGGAACTATTAAGGTACAGTATGTAAATAAACATTTATAAAATCTTTGTATAAATAATTTCACAATGTGTATATCTACGTCTTATAGTGCAGCGCAGCTAATGTATGGGAATGTAGAATTTAGTGGGCGCAGCTTATATACCGGTGCGCTCTATAGTCCGGAAAATCTGGTAACTCATGTGATTAATCACAAAAAAAGATTGCAAATATCGTTTATGATCTTTCTGTGTGGAGTTTGCATGTTCTCCCCGTGACTGGGCGGGTTCCCTCCGGCTTCCTCCCACCGCCAAAGACATGCACCTGGGGACAGGTTGATTGGCAACACTAAATTGGCCCTAGTGTTTGAATGCGAGTGTGAATGTTGTCTGTCTATCTGTTATGTTTTTGGACATCGCAACTTGCCGTAGTTGTAAGCAATGCATGATGGGAACCCGGATGTTGTGTTGTTGTATTGAAGTGCCGGCCAAAATAAAGACACGCTAAGAAATAGCTCTGTGCCTGTCTACTTTATGGTACGTAGACAAACCTACAAAGAATGGGGACATATATAACACTATCTGTGTTGGCCCCGCGATGAGGTGGCGACTTGTCCAGGGTGTACCCCGCCTTCCGCCCGAATGCAGCTGGGATATGCTACAGCAACCCCAAAAGTGACCAGCAGTAGAAATGGATGGATGGATGGACATCCGGTCAGACTGTGCTAACAAAATAAGAGTTCCAAAAGAACGGCGTACATGTTTGCTGTTATTTTGCACTTCGAGAAACCTCACCTTGATGCAGTAGTTCTCATAAGTTTTTTTCACCATTAATGATAAGCAGTAGGCCTATGTATTAACTTAAAAGCATTGATTGATTGAATTTCATTGAAACTTTTATTCGTAGATTGCACAGTACAGTACACATACTTGCCAACCCTCCCTATTTTCCCGGGAGACTGCCAAATTTCAGTGGCCCTCCCGAAAATCTCCCGCGGCAACCATTCTCCCGAATTTCTCCCGATTTCCACCCGGACAACAATATTGGGGGCGTGCCTTTAAAGGCACTGCCTTTAGCGTCCTCTCCTGAAACCTTCACCCCTTAACAGCCGCATGCTGCTTTCACTGTACATAGATGCCGCTTTTCCTCCATATAAACAGCGTGTTGGCACAGTCACATAATAATGTAGCGTGAGACGGGTTTAACAATGCCCCTACTCGAAGATGTCAAGAAATGCTGACACGTTGTATGATCTTTTAACTGGTTTAATAATAACATTAATTTCACACACACACACAAGTGAATGCAAGGCATACTTGGTCAACAGCCATACAGGTCACACTGAGGGCGCCGTATAAACAACGTTAACACTGTTACAAATATGCGCCACACTGTGAACCCACACCAAACAAGAATGACAAACACATTTCGGGAGAACATCCGCACCGTAACACAACAGAACAAATACCCAGAACCCCTTGCAGCACTGACACTTCCGGGACGCTACAATAACATCTACGGCTTTTGGAGCTCAGTGCACAACTGCACGCGCACACACACAACAAGAAGGAGACAAAGCAGAAGAAGTTTAACTTTAACTTAAGAACAAAGAAGAGACACGGCGACGACGAGTAAGAAGAAGTACGCTTGCAAGTTCCAAAATTATTGGAAAAAAGAATTTCATTTCATCCAGGACAGCTCGAAGGGGAAGAGGTATGCTACCTGCACCGCAACCCCGCCCCCGCAACCTGAAAGTTGACATCTGCCCTGAATGCTGATGAATAATGAAGCCGAGGCCTACTTGCGGCGCTGCAGTGAGTTTGCGGACTACTGTGGCATTGTGGGGAATGGACTATTGGTGCGTGCAAAACAGCAGCAGGCGGCTGTAGTCTCCGGGCCGGTTCTAATATTAATCAAATATCAACCCGGGGGCCATAGATAATTAATTCACGGGCTGGGTCTGACATATGGGCACTAGATGAAGTCTGCGCACCTTAATTCAATTTGCAGTGATAGAATGTTGCAATAAATGTATTTCTTTAAAAATAGCAACTTTTAAGCCCCACTTAAGAACTTTCCGTTTTGGTTGATTTATAGCTGCGCCAGTGGACGGAAGCGCAGTGTTTTCCCTGAAGGAAGACCACATTTCCCATGAGGACTAGCGCATAGCGCCATAAATCTTCAGAAACTACTGTCACATATATCCAAACTGACATGATAATACCACAATGCTTCAGTATGACTGATATTTCCACAGCAGGAACCCACATATTTTACTCAAACGTTATGTGTGGTTTGCAAGTCATTGCATTGTTTTTTTCTATTGATTCCGAATAAATAGTGATTGTTTAAGGACCGGAATTGACGCTGTGGCACATTTTATTTTTTATTTTTCTAAATGCGAGTTCGAAGAAGAAGGAAAAACTATCGTAGATCCATGTTGATGTTTGGGTCTCCTCTACTTAACAGCCATTAGAAGATTGGAACCCTCCCAAATATATTATACTATATACATCCATTCATACTTTATTTTCCCGTAAAAACAATAATTTTAAGGTGTGGCGAATTATTTTATTTTGTAGTAGTAGCGACTTCCTCCCGGTCAACTTCCTTTGTAGTCACATATCGCACTGGGTGCTGTGCGCGTTTACACTGGAGTCTAATAAAAATCACATTTACTTGCAGTGTAAACAGTCAGCTGGAAAAAATCAATTAAAAAAACATCTAATTTGGGCCACTTTGTCCAGCAGTGTAAACATAGTCAAAGTCTGTTCTCTGAAGATGGAGCTTCCATTGGTTCAAATATTGGTATTGAGAAGTGCCTATTGACTTGGGTTTCTAAACTTACATTTTCCTTTTTTTTTTTTTTTTGTAGGATTATATTGCTTTGACGCTTTTTGTATGTTTTTCCTTTTTGTAACTTTCCAACCCAGGGTAACTGTCTATTACTAACCTGAATGTATGAAGGCCATTTCTCCCTTGACAAAGTTCTTTTTGCAGGTCTGCCTCTCCACATTTAAAAACTTTCAAGAGTTAAAGCTCCATATCAACGCAAACTGTCACCAACAGGTAGGCATTTCGCATTTTCTACCAGACTTTGAATTTTCCTCCATTGTTGGGAAAGATCTAAAACCGTCTGTCCCTTTTTTTTTTTCAATTGTTACAGAAAATGAATGAAGTATTCCAGAAAGGTAGTTCTGGTCACGTTTTTGTTTTTTGCATTTGGCTGAAATATCACTTTGGGTCAAGTTTGTTCACGCTTGTAACCACTTTTTTGCACTGTTTTTTTCCTGTATAGAGCCTGACGGTTTTTACAGTAAGTGATTTTTTTTTTCTTATCAGTTATTTTTGTTTTAATAAATTGAGCAATGTACTATTTTGTAGCTAGTACAACAATTCAAGGAACGTTGTCATACCAGGAAACATGAGACATTAGAGTTTTGATGATTTAAATTAGGTAAGTTGAATCTGGCACCTGTCGACGCAGGAGATGGCTTAAGCTTTAACCTGGTGATGAGCGGCGGAATAGACTGTTATGTCCCCTGTTGGCCCGTTTTACATGTTAAATCCAGTTTAAGAGGAAGTGGCAGTCAGCAATTTTTTTCCGACCGTTCATTACAAAAGTAAAGGATCAACTTTTTTGTGTTGAGTGTACTTCCCAAGGTTTGACGATAATTCCTACTGTGCTATAATCATTGTTTTTCTACAGACAAGCTCCCCAACATTGTCATTATGGATCGAGACATCCGACAAAACATTCATCAACGCTGCATAGGTTTGTAGAATGTATGGATGATGAGTGTGCGGTCACTCTGTCAAGCCAACAGTGATTCTATCAGGAAAGATCGGATGGTTTTTGTTATTTGGAGAGCTTTAAAAAAGAAACTATACCACCATGGAACCTCTGACTTGTGTTTGATTGGATACACTGTAGTTCAACGTGTCAGTGGCTCAACTCTGGGGATGGGGGACATCCTCTGTTTTATCCTGCTAACCAGACAAGTATTTTGCGTGTTCTCCTAGGTGTGCGATTGCTGACTGTCTGTTTCACTCCGAGTGTGGCGCATGTATTTTACCTGTGCCACAGCTGTAAGGAAATGTTGCGGGACACAAAGATATTATCCCACCTTACCTCCGTTTGCCATAAATTCAACTACTGTGTGAGTTATGAAGAATAGTGAATTAAATCAGCCTACTTTTTTTTGCACTGGATGCCATCTCACTGGATGGTACTGTGTCTACAGAACTACATAGATCCAAATAGGCTTGGATTCTCCTGGATTCCTAACAAAGATTTATGGGTAGATCTACCCAAGCATGAAAGAAGCCACCAATCAGGACCAATACAGGTGTGTGTCGGAATGCTCAAACATCAATAATGAGGTTGAATGCACCAGGGAACAAAGCCCATTAAAACCAATGTCTATATGAGATGTTTAAATCTAGTATTGACTTACCTTTTGCCCTCCTCCTGTTTAGATGTTGGATTTGCCTGAAAATCTGTTCGGATTGTACAAAACGTATACCTACTCTCAAGGTATCCTATCCTCCAATCTCACAAAGCCGTAATTGAACTCCAAGTTGATCCGTGATGTAACAGTCTGCTTCCTCTCACCAGTGGTGCACTCTCTCAGTGAATTCGACAAGCTTCCCAAGCTGCTGGAAGGTACGGTAGATGTTCACTTCTGTCATTACCTTTTTTTCAACTGAATTTTATATGTGGAACTTTCCTAAAATGTCAATTATGGTGCCTTCAACCGCATTGCACAATAATGATTGCATTGGCTACTTCATCGATCTAGGAGTCACTGATTATAATGGTTTCACATATTGAGCTACATCGTCATTATTCATGTCTTATTTGCTTCATTTTGGTAGTTGTCAAGCCAAAGAGAGTGACTATGCAAGAGTACCAAACAGACACCCATAGGAGGTATCCGCTTCTAGGTAGGTATCCTTTTTTGTGGGGTAAATGCTGTGTGTAAAATGGCATTATGTTTAAAAGACAAGACACTTAAGTTTTTATAGTGAAATCATGCACCATGTTTTTTTGTGAGGGGTCAAAAATGTGAACTGGTATGACACTTCAATTATAGCTACTGCAAGCATTTGAAAAATCTATTACATTAGCTTCTTTCTTCAGGGAGGAGTATGTGTAATTGTCCACAAAATTCAGTTTGAATCTCCCTTCATCTGTTGGAACTGAAAGCCATGGGCCTTGGGTAAAATGGATGCAAACTAGTTGAAATAGTGTAGGGTCTTAAGTTTCTTCAGAAAACAGTGACGGGATGCTTAAGTAATAAAATATGATTTAAAAGAAAGCACAAATGCATATATTACATATGATTTGTTGGAGAGTATTATGCAACCCATATGGAAATAGTGACATAACAGTGAAGCATAGAGAAACCTTGAACGGTGCAACTGTTACTGTGTCAACAGCAGAACTGTTACCAAGAGTTTCCAGGTTGATGACCTTTTATAACCCCTAGGCTTGTTTGCTGCTGTTGGTCAAGTTCAACAGGCATCCTCTTAATGGCCATTTAGAACCTGGACCTAAATACACTTACTGTGTTAGTTGTATGAAAGGAATTTATCAAGTAGGGGTGTGTCGATATATCGATTTAGATTAGGGATGCAAATTATCGATTATTTCATTAATTGATAGTTGATAACCTTATCGATCGATCATCGATTAGTTGATAAAGCGGCGTTTTCCCCCCATCTGAGATTTCCCCTCAATAAGGTACAAAATCAAAATCAAAATTTTGCTGGTATAAAATACAAAGGACATTGTATTCCCTAATCAAATGTTTATTTGATACAAAAGTAAGTCATCTTTGTAACATGAGGAATATAATATAAAGTGCACTTTAGTCTTGTCACACATGCAAGACTTGGTAGTGGCAGCAGCCATAATAGCTAGCTTTATTTTATATAATCCCTCTTGAACTGGGAAAGGTGCCTAATGCCTATCTGTCAACTTGAAAAAATACAAGGAAGACATCCCTGAAAATTGTAACAGCAGGCAGCAAATAAGTAAGCCTGTTGGCTGTTGCAGTCTGCTGCAGAACTTCACCTTTGGACTCAGGTGAGGCTGACAAGAACTGAAGTGAAAAAACATGTCACTCACTCACTACTGTAAAGACAAGAAAAATAAAGTAACATCAAGTGCACAACATGCACAATGCACATCTTAGTCTGTCTCACAAACTATTAGAAGGCTAGCAGCCTGCAAGCTGCAACATTAATTGAATCCCTCTTGAACTGGGAAAAGTGCCTATATGACAGTCAACTTGAAAAAATATAAGGCAGACATCCCTGAAATTGTAAGTAACAGCAAAATAAGTAAACCTAAGCCTGCTGCAGAAGAACAGTCATTGATTCAACTTAACATTTGGGCTCAAGTGAGGCTGACAGAAGAACTGAATGAAAAACATGTCACTGCATAAAATAAAATAAAGTGCATGCACTATGCCCATCTTAGTTTGTCTCTCACAAACTATTAGTGTAAACATTAATGTAATAATCAGTCAGCTTGAAACAGGCTGACAACAACTTCAAGTAAACATTCCTGAAAGACAATGGTGATCGTGATAGTAAAATATTAAGCAAGCCAAGTTTAGCCAACCCTGGCTAGGACTGCCGACCTCATCAGCCAGTCCTCCATGTAGTGGCAAGTGACGGTGATATAGCTCTCTGTTGTATTTGACGTCCAACAGTCAGTGGTTATTGCTACATGCGTGTTGGCCAGTCGTGCTTTCAGCTCGGCTTTCTTTCTTTTGTAGCGAGCCTCTATGCGGGTTGTTATTGTTTCTCGAGAAGGGATTTGGTAGTCTGGCTCACAATAGTTCATCAACTCACGAAACCCCTTGCCATCCACAATGCTTATAGGCAGCATATCCTTTTCAACCATGTTGCAAATCCTCTGGGTGATGCCCTCTGCCCGTGCGTCATCACACACCGCTTTTCTTTTGGAAAACGCTTCGGCGACGGAGGGCTGGCCTGGCCGTGCTCCGCCTCCACTCTCTCCTCCAAGCACAGCGGCATGTAAACTTTTTAGGTGGTAATTTAACGAACTGGTTGAATTGTTGTACTTCAAAACAGCCTTACATATTTTGCACGTTGCATCGTCCTCTTTTAGGGTGAAATGTTCCCACACAGCACTTCTCTTGCGTCGCTTCATGTTTGTTTTTCTTCTCTCGCATGTGGACTCTCATGTGTACAGCGGACATGTAGGGCTGGTCACGTGATGGTGTTGCTGCTTGGAAAAAGTACAATAAGCAACAACTCCCTCGTGTGGACTAGCGAGGTATAAACTCAGCATTACCTTCACACAGAAAACCACCGCACCGACCGTGACAGAACGGAATTGTCAATTAATTGAAATCGTTAATTTTAATCGGGTAATTTCTTAACGGCAATTAATCGAAAATCGATTAATTGTTAACATCCCTAATTTAGATTCAACTAAATCGATCTATGCTTGGCAAGTTTGCCTTCCAGAAGACGGATATCGATCAATTTTATCGTTACTAGAAAGAGGAAAACATTGGATTAATGAACGGCAGACTTCATATGAAGTTTAACACTTTTAATGATTATCGTTAAATGTTAGTAAAGTCTGTCTGCCCGTCTGTGGCTTCTTTGCCATCAGTGGGCACAACAAGAATGGCGGATAGCTACTGTGAGGGAGAAACGTCGAACAAATACAAATGCCACAACACAACTTTCAGCTAAAGCACGATTGTAAAACACACAACAAATAAAGAGAAGGCAGTCCTTAAGTCTCGTCTTAAAACCCACTTTTATTCTCTGGCTTTTATAAGCGGCGTGAGTCTTGTGGTCCTGTCTTTTTTGTGTTTTTTTTTTTTCCTGTTTGTTTACTCGTGTCATTTTAAATGCTTGTAATTTGATTACTTTTATTGTTTCTTTTTTATGTGCAAAACTCTAGAGACAGTTTTGTTGTTAATGGTAGTATATAAAGAAAGGGGATTGGATCACCTCCCCAATTGACTATTAGAGTTCCCCTGTCACTAGAATTTGAAGAATTGAGACCATAATAGGGAAAGGGAGAGAGTTGATTTTGGTTCCGAAAGACTGGAAAAATGTTAACTGACTGGTAGTATGCTGAAAATAATTGATCTTGGACACCTGTTAAGTTGTCCATAAGGTGTATGGCATATCTATACACCTTGCCCAGGCCTCTTGTGCCCAGGAGAGGAAACTCCAGCTTCACTGTGCAGTGAAGGCACAACACGAGAGGTCAGCAGTTACCGGTTAAAAGCCCTTTCTCGTTCGGCGTGGGGATGGGCGCCAGGGGCTACCTCTGTCGGTGGGAGAGATGTTTCATCTTACTGGACAGCTACCGCCCGCTTCAAGCTGGGCAGCCCCCAGCCAATTAGGCGCTGTTCCGCCACAGCCTGCCTGCTTCTTTGGGTGCATGAAGCTAAGGGACTCTTCCTGACAAGTGGGCTGTAAACCTTGCACCAAGCAAAACAAATAAAACAAAGACTCCAGCACTACGTCTGGGATGCTGGAACGTCAGAACCATGACCCCCGGACTAACTGACAACCTGCTCGATATAAGCGACGCCCGCAAGACTGCTATCATTAACAACGAACTCCTGAAGCGACGAATAGACATCTCTACCCTTCAGGAAACCCGACTCCTCATCAGGCTCACTGAGAGAAAGAGATTACACCTTCTTCTGGCAGGGGAAGCCTCCGGGTGAAACCAGAGAATACGGAGTTGGCTTTGCAGTCAAGAACACTCTACTAGGAGCAATAGTACTACCTACAGGCGGATCAGAGAGAATCTTAACCCTCTGCCTTAACACCACCATGGGACCTGTCCACCTGGTGAGTGTGTACGCGCCAACACTTAGCTCCTCCCATGAAATAAAGGACAAATTCTATGATGAGCTTGAGGCGACTGTGAGAAACATCCCCAAACAAGATCAGCTCTACCTGCTTGGTGACTTTAATGCAAGAGTTGGCTCAGATCATAACTCCTGGCCATCTTGCTTGGGTTACCATGGCATTGGTAGAATGAACGAGAATGGGCAGCGTCTCCTTGACTTCTGCACATTTCACAATCTCTGCATCACTAACTCATACTTTCAGTCCAAACCCCGCCACAAAGTCTCCTAGAGACACCCAAGATCTGGCACAAGTTGGACCTGATCATAACACGGCGCTCTGACCTCACAAGTGCCCTCCAAACCCGTACCTTTCACAGTGCAGACTGTGACACCGATCACTCCCTCGTCTGCTGTAGAGTCAGACTGCAGACAAAAATTATCTACAGAGCCAAACCTAAAGGACCCCCCCGTGTGAATAGCAGCAAAGCAGCCGATCCAACTAAAACTGCTTTCTTCAACCGTGCCTTAGAGGAATCCCTCCACCAACTACCCCAGTGCAGCTCTGCCCAGCAGTACTGGGAAGGCTTACGAGTAGGGATGATGTTTGATAAGGAATTATCGAGTTCGAGCCTATTATCGAATCCTCTTATCGAACCGATTCCTTATCGATTCTCTTATCGAGTCCAGATAGGTTGTTGTATATGGAAAAAAACCCACAATATTTGGTTTAACAAAAGCTCACTTTTATTATATAATAAAAAAAATAAAATCTAATAAATAAATAAATATTGACTGTTACCCACCTAAAAAAATAAAATAAATAAATATTGACTGTTGTTACCCAAAGTATATTAAGTGGGATTTTTCAGAGAAACAAATATATACAGTAACACAAAAACAACCTGTCTCTGTGATCACTATAGGTGTATAAATAATAATATAGTGTTAAATAAAATCAGTCCCTTGGGCACAAAACTGAAAATAATACAGCTCTCCAAAAAGTGCACTTCTGCTGCTATTTGACATAACTGTTTATGCTTTGACATTTTTGCACTTTATTTCTTTATTGAAAGAAAATTCTATGAAGAGAAACGTTCTTTGCAAATGTGGTTACAATGCTAAAAAATGAAAAGTTAAAGCTAAAAAAAGAAATACACTTTATTGAGTTAACATTATTTCTTTATAGGGGGAAAAATGTTATGAGCTAGAGAATATAACAACTACACTACCCAGCATGCAACGGGAGTTACGAGCATGCGCGGTAGCCCCGAAAAGTGTTGCATGTTGCCACGCTGTGAAAGTAAACGTCAAGAACTCAGCCAACACGCCTCGTCTGCATTATTTATAATTAGACAAACAACACATCTACAGTGTGATTTTGTTTTGTTTACAAGGAAAGAAAAACAAAAGTTAAAAAAGGGAGATATGTTGTGTATATATACGTATGTGCTGCGGTTGTTTTAAGAACGTTGCGACAGCTGCCGTAAAGGAGGTGCGTTGCTAGCCTGGTTGCTATGTTTCCGGTTGGTCGTAAAAGTGTTCATCAGTAAAGTTATTCGATGGATTATAGCTTTTGTTTTTAACTTAATTACACCTTGGAGCGCTTTTTCCCGTCCATTGTTTTCCTGCTTTCACTATCTGCGCCTAATGACTGAGCTACGTGATGTCATTTCTTGTGATGTCCCACGGAGCATTTCTGGTCGGGATGGGATTCAAATAAAGAATCAACTCTTTTCCTTTACTACAGTGGTCTCGATAACGGGTACCGGTTCTCAAAAAGGGATTCGAGTCCGAGGACTCGGTTCTTTTCTTATCAAACAACCGGGAAAACCGGTTTCGAGTATCATCCCTACTTACGAGACACCATCCACACCATGGCCCTAACGGTTTTTGGCAAAAGATTGCGAAGGTCCAATGACTGGTTCGAAGCCAATGCATCTGTATTGGCACCGATACTGGAAGAAAAGCGTATCGCCCTTACCAACTACAAATGCACGTCGAGTGACAATACTCTACATGCTCTCAGGGCATCAAGGAAGAAACTGCAGAATGCCTCCCGTCGCTGTGTTAACAGCTACTGGCTACAGCTTTGCAGCAACATCCAATCAGCCACTGACTCCGGTAACATCAAAGGCATGTACGACGGCATCAAAAAGGCGCATGGACCATCACACCACACAACTGCTCTGCTAAAATCGGCTCTGGAAGAAATCATCACTGACCGCTCTAAACAACTCGACCGCTGGGTAGAACACTACTCCGAACTCTACGCTAGCGACAACACTGTCTCCGATGCAGCCCTCTGCCATGTTGAGTGTCAACCTGTAATGGAAGAACTGGACATGGAACCAACAACTGAGGAGCTAAGCAAAGCGATTGACAGCCTAGCATGCGGTGAATCACCTGGCAGTGACGGAATCGCAGCTGAAATCCTCAAGTGTGGAAAGCCTGCTCTCCTCGACCAACTTCACAAGCTCCTCGGTCTGTGCTGGAGTGAAGGTGCTGTCCCACAGGACATGAGGGATGCTACCATCATAACCCTGTACAAGATTAAGGGAGACAGGAGTGATTGTAACAACTACCGTGGTATCCCTCTACTCAGCACTACCGGCAAACTCTTTGCCAGAGTTGCACTGAATAGACTCCAGGTTCTCGCTGAGAAAATATACCCAGAACCTCAGGCAGGGTTCAGAGCAGGAAGATCTACCACTGACATGATTTTCTCTCTGAGACAGCTGCAGGAGAAGTGTAGAGAGCAGAGAAAACCAGTACATGGCATTTATTGACCTTACGAAAGCTTTCGACCTTGTGAGCAGGAGTGGCCTCTTTCAGCTGGTTGAACGAATAGGCTGTCCCCCCCAAACTCCTTTGCATCCTCCAGTCCTTCCACACCGACATGCATGGCACCATCCAGTTTGATGGGTCCACATCAGACCCCTTCAAAATGTGCTGTGGTGTCAAGCAGGGATGCCTGCTGGCGCCCACCCTGTTTGGGATCTTCTTTTCCCTCCTCCTGCGCCAAGCATTTGGTACAGCAACTGAAGGAGTCTACCTTCACACAAGGACAGACGGTTAACTATTCAACCATGCCCGTCTGAAAGCCAAAACAAAGGTCGGGCCACACGTCATCCGGGACATGCTGTTTGCTGACGACGCAGCAGTGGTAGCACATTCCCAGGAGCACCTGCAAACCCTAATGGACCAGTTCACCAAAGCCTGTCAGGACTTCAGCCTGACCATCAGTCTGAGCAAAACCAAGACGATGGGACAGGGAACTGAACCACCCCCCTCTATCACCATCAACAACTACACCCTGGAAGTTGTAAACACCTTCACCTACCTCGGTTCCACCATCACCGACAACCTGTCACTCGAGGCCGAACTCAGTGGTCGCATCTGAAAAGCTGCGTCAACTTTTGGGAAGCGTACAGCGAGAGTATGGGAAAACAGCAAGCTCACTATCCATACTAAGGTGCAGGTGGACAGAGCCTGTGTCACCAGCACTCTACTGTACGGTAGTGAAACCTGGACCCTATACTCTCACCAAGAGCAGCGGCTAAACATCTTCCATCTTCACTGCCTTAGGCGTCTACTGGGCATCACCTGGAAGGACAGGATCACAAACCATTCAGTCCTGGAAAGAGCACAGCTTCCCAACATGTGCTCCCTACTGAGGCAGCGACGTCTCCGCTGGCTGGGCCATGTCCGACGGATGGACGATGGGCAAATCCCGAAGGACATCCTCTATGCTGAACTCACAACTGGCAAGAGGCAGATTGGCCCTCCCCAGCTGCGTTACAAGGACGTCTGCAAACAAGACCTCAAGTCTTTTGACATCAGCCCCGACAACTGGGAAGATGCAGCCCAGGACCGCCTTCAGTGGCAGCAGGCACTCCGCAGCGGGCTGCTCAAGTCAGAAACCACCCTGGCCCAACACCATGAGGCTAAGAGGACAAAGAGAAAGAAACAGGGCTCTGCGACACCGGCAACATCTATGGGACCGGTCTGGATATGTAACATCTGCGGCCGGGAATGTCTCTCACGAATTGGCCTACACAGCCACAGGAGACGCTGCGACAAGACCTGACTCCGAGGCACAGGAAATCAATGGTCTTCCGAGACTGCGATGCCGATGATGAATGGTATGGCACCTCTATGGACGCAGCATACGCAGTCACTGGCCAAATCAACATTTTAGCAGCGGATGTTTGTCATGGCATTGTAAATGCAACAAGCATGTAATTCAAAATCTTGAGATCTGAATCCGGTTTCAAACAAATGTGGGTGACCACTGAATTTGCAATTGTCCACGGACTCTTCCAACATAGCACCGTGCTTAATCATGCTACAAAATGAAGGCATAGCTGCAGATGAATGGCACGACAATGGATGTCAGGCTCTCGTCCGCCTATCTTTTGTGCATTTCATAAAATGCAATCAACGAAAATACAATGGTGTTGTCCATAACCTTCGCCTGTCCATACCACAACCATAGGCCGCTTGATCCACAACGTTGACGTCAACAAACCGCTCACCTGCACAACGCTATACATGCTATCAGCCATTTATGTACAGTGAAAATCAGGATTCATCCATGAACACAACACCTTTTCAAAGTGTCAGATGCCATCAAATGTGAGAATTTGCCCACTCAAGTTGATTTGGATGATAAACTGTAGTCCTTTGAGACCCCCGATAAAGTTGACCACAAGCAGATGAGCTACCCTGAGACATTTGCACAAAAATGATTTGTTGATACAAAGTGGTTGTTGCAGCAGCTGTTCAGGAGGCTGGTCTCAGATGAGGGCTAGTGATGTGCGCGGGAGCGTGTTACAAGTAGCGACGATGCGTAGATTACCGGTAATTGCATTTCCCAGTAGCCTGGCTACTTTTGGAACCAGTAGCCATTCCTGTTTAGTTTAGCTATTTTTACACCCATGTAGGGAGGTAGCTTACATTAAAGCTATAAAGAAGGAAAATGGACTACAAAAAATACAGGCATGAGGATTGTTGGTGTACATATAATAAACCAAAAAAAAAACATGATTGGTTAGGAGATGCACCTTGACTTGCTAGGGCCAGCCCGAGCAGAGTAGGGTTTAAAAAGGCATAGACACAGACAAAATACGGGATATGGCTTGGACCACGCCATCGGATGGAAGACAAAGAGACCTCTCCCTTGCTTGGACAATATCTCCAAAAATCCAAGAAGGACTAATCAGGCGAAAGAGACTCTTTTTCATCTGGTTCCCCCTGCTATTGAGCAGCAAGAGAAATTATTTTGATCCTACACTCGGAGGACAAGAGTTTGAATTACGATCGAATGGAGTGACTCAGCGACAATTACACTCCTGGTGTTGACGGGAGTGTCCGGCCGACCCAGCCTGGCTGGTAAGGTGGAGTGGTACCTCCTCACAGTTGCAGTCGAGGACATCACGAGATTGGTCAACGCTAATACCAGCGGACATCCTTTGCCCTCGGCAGTCGCTGAGCCTCCGTGCTTCCTCTTCTGCGTAGCAGCCAGAGTTTGGGTGTGGTCGACCTGATCCTGCAAGTCACTTAGCTCACTCCAAACAGACGCTTTATTAGGAAATTCCCCAAAGAATCCAGCACAGTAAGAGGAGTGAGACCAAATTTAGAATGAATTTGAAACTTATCAATTTTATGCATTTATTTTGTGATTGACGCTGTGCTATGTTTATACCAAATTGAGCATGCAATAAAAACTATTCTAAAAATTTATATTCAAAGATTTTATCGTTCTTCGTGCCAATACGTTCATGACGTAAAATGTTAGGAATCCTGTGTATAACACAACTAGCTTTGAAAGGTTGCTCTAAATCAATTTCCACTTAACATATGTCCTGTAGGGCTTTCTACTCCTAGACCTCAAATCTATCCTAGCCAGTAACAAGAGCCAAGATTCATTAGAGGCAAGCTATCCAAAACAGCGGGGTGTGGTGTTCAGCTCGGCTTTAACAGATAGGCTTCTCAGCCGAGTCGGCCACAAGATGAACCAGGGTAGGCGCTGAACCAAAGACGGGTAGTGAGAGTTAGGTGAATTGCCTCGCCATCCAGCTGAGTAGAGCCTCATCGGGGAGCAGCCGGGTAAGACTCTACTACGACGGGACCCTTTGAACGGAAAGCTAGATCCTAATTCATGAGTTCTGTGATGAGCTTACGGGTTAACATCGGAATCTAAAAAGCTGGTTAGTTTGCACAAAGTTGATTTGACCCACAAAATGAAGACTCTTAAAACACATAGTGAATTGGTCTGTCAGACATGTGGTGTCAAAATCCAGTCATAGTCACTGGACCGCATAGTGTCTGTCTTTTTAAAACTTGTTTAGTGTGCTTGCCCAACCATTTACAAACTTTGTCTTGTAGGCATGCAGCACCTTGTCGAATGCATTTGTAAGGGACAGACTGAGAGGACATACTACCTTTGCACCCTCTGCAAACTGACGCTGGCTGCCCACACCGTCATCAAACACATCCTTAGCTTTGACCACATCTATAGTTTCTTTGTAAGTAGCGATAACCCTGCAATTAACAATAATGCCCCCTTGGTTGTGCATAATTGGGATGTAAATTATGCAAATGTTTTTCTTTCAAGATTTTCTTTTGAAAAAAATATGTTCTGATGTGCAACAAAGGCAAATTTTCACCAAGTTCTAAGATTCCGCTGATTGGCCAAATTAACAAACTCGCACTACTTTAGATATTTTTTTGTAATCATTTAGTTAGCATATTTTGGACAAGTATTGTTGGCGACCAATCTACACCAATCTACACACTCTGCATTTGAGGACTGTTTGGTGGAAATTGGCTCAATGTGCCTTCAAGAACTTCCCAAAGTGTCTGGCGTCCTCATTTATCTGGCTTTGTGTTAGACCACCAAAGTGAGAAACTGATTTTAGAGCAGTTAAAGCTTGACAAGGATTTTACTCAAGTGGTTTCCTAGTGTTGCGTCACAGTAGAACTAAAGTGATGTCATTGTTTGTGCAGAAAGCCTGGCACCCCTCCACTTTGGTGTCTAATCAGTGTTATCGGGACTACTCAGAGGGTTTCATGTCCATGATGCTAAATTTGGCAAAGCAGGCGGAGAAGCTTCAAGGACCTGCACGGGCCAACATGAAGGTTGAGACCTAAGCTTGGTGCACATTGGCTCCAGTTTTCTTGCTTTTTTTTGTTTTCTTGCTGACGTGATACTGTGTTACAGCGACTGAGTCTGGAGCCTGATATTTTTGTATCAGTCAATTTCCACTCTTACGAAGATGGTGGGTGTCTTTTATCTTTGACAAACCTGTGTAGAATTTCTCACAAAGTAGCTTGACTGAGGTTTTCTTGGCCTTGCAGCTTTGAACAAACTGGAGTCCATCGCAAAGAAAAAAGATGGAAGCAGCTTGAAAACATGCATCAAACCTGCGGGGAAATTGGGTATGACCATATTCATTCACAAGCTTTGATTGCGTCGAGAGCCGGCCCTCCCATAAAGTGAAGTAAGCGGATGCTTTACCCCCTCTCACACCCAAACATCTGCATCATATGGTTGAATGATGTTTGACCTGAACTGGCAAGCCAGCTATCAAATAAGTGTAGGCAACCTGTTAGAATTAATTCTACAAACACACTACCATTTCTCAAAGGTCGTACTGCTTAGGACCCCTGGATGTTTGAGGGCTGGCTCTAATTTGCGGCATTTGACATCCTCTGTAATTTTAGTGTTGTGCATCATGTCTCGAAGGGTGGAAATCTTCTTCAGAGGGAGTTCTGAAGTATGATCAAGGTTTCACTCAAATGTTCAGGCCGTAATGTATAACTTTCTTGGAATATTGCATTGTAATAAGTACATTTTCAGTGTTTCTTTGAAAGACCACACAATGTACAGTGGTACCTCAACATATAAGGATTTTTAAAATACGAGCTGTCTCTGCTTTTTTTTTTTTAATGCTTTAAATTGCTAATATTAGCTATCATTTCAGTTATGAGCATTGAAGTAATATTTGTCTACAGCACATATCCAGTGATTGACACAATCCTGCCCTCCAACCACCGGAAATTAGAAAATTATTGCGAAAGAGGAAGATGGGGCTGACAGAATCAGAAAAAACACAAAATGTCCTAGTGTTTAACCGACACGGCTAGTCAGTCTGACCGCTGCACTGTCAGTCCGCATCCCACAAGCTGCAGCATTCTTCTGTGGCCAGCAAACCACAATTGTCCAAATGAAGAATATTTATCTATAAAAATGTGTAGAAACTGAAGTGTTTTAATTCTGACTCTACAAACTAGACAGTCAAGCAATACCTTTGGTACACAGACATACATATCGCTTGCTGTGAACTCTGACTTACGGTCCGTCAGTCAAAGACGTCGGTGTGCAGCATTAATTATTTCCTTGTTGTTATTGTTAATGATAAAGAAGTAGCCTGTAGGAGACACCTAAAAGTCTGCTCCACAGGGTAAATGCTAGACAATATTTCATAAAACTACTGTAAGTTGTGGTACATCTATTGTAATATTTTTCAAACAATATTTCTCATGTTTTTTTAAAGTACGGTATTGTTGCATTGTAAAATTGGTCTTTTGGGAAGGCCAAATTGATTTCAATTTCAGATAAGTGTTTTACATGAGTTTACGAGGTTGGTCATAGACCGAATTGAACTCGTAAGTCACTGTAGGCACCGCAAAAGGTGTTAACAACGTATGTTAACTTGAGTTATTACCAAAAAGTTCACACTAACAAAAAAGGTTTAGTGTAAAAAAATAGAGTGTTTCTGGGATCGCGACAAGGTAAATAGTTTTTTTTTCTCTCCAGACTGGCAGGGCATTGAGATATTTAACTTTACTCCATCCATCAGTCTTCTTCTGCTTATCTGGTTCCGGGTCATGGGGTCTGCAGTCTCCGTAAAGAAGCCCACACCTCTCGATCTACGGCCCTCCTCTAGCAGTTTTAGCAGAGGAGTGTTGCTTCAGGAATATGGGATCCTTGGCATGCTATAATGTGTTATCCGGTGTTTGTACAATCGCAGCAGGAGCCTGGTTTTTATGGCCGGCAGTAAGTCAAGCCTGTTCGTTGTTCAACGTTGGCCTACGTCAGCGTTTCTCAAAGTGTGGGGCGCGCCCCACTGGTGGGGAATAGAGACATGACAGGTGGGGCGCGGGGAACGGGAGGAAATTTCACTTTGATTTTTTTAAATTTTTTTATTATTATATTCTTTGATTTTTTTTTTTTACTATGCTTTCATTTTCTATACACACTGGAAATCACTTTGTGATTCTGTCTGTGAAATCCGCTATATAGATAAATGTAAATTACTTATTTTTCCTGTATGCTTTACATTTCTAGGTAGGAGCGAAAGTTTGACAGACAGCAACAGAAACTAATGGGGGCGGGGCTAAGCGGAAGCTTTGTGAATGGCGAGTCACTGTGCGAGGATTTGCTGTTTTGCAAATACATAAAAAATAGAGCCACTGCTGATGAGCTGTTCAAGATAATGGACAGTTTCCTCAAAGAACACGACCTTAAATGGGAAAACTGTGTGGGCTTTTGCTCTGATGGCGCGCATGGCAAAGTCAAGAAACGGGCTGCAGGCTCTAACAAAGAGGGTTGCGCCAAATGCGCATTGGACACAATGTGTCATTCACCGGGAAGCACTCGCGTCAAGGCAGCTCAGCCCCGAATTCAATGAGGTTTTAACAGTGGCAGTGTCGAGCCTGCAACCCTGATTTGAAAAGCTGTGCAGTGCAAAACAGGCTCATTGCAGCCACTAATGCTGGAGTACTGTAAAACTCATGTTCACTTGCCCTGTCCTCCTTTTTTTGGCAAAGATTGCAAAGTGGCACTTTTATTTTCATTTATTATTGAACTTGATGCAAGTTATTTGATTTATTATTGAACTTGATGCAAGTTATAACACTTTTATTTGATTTATTATTGAACTTGATGCAAGTTATAACACTTTTATTTATTTATTATTGAACTTGATGCAAGTTATAACACTTTTTTTGATTTATTATTGAACTTGATGCAAGTTATAACACTTTTGTTTTATTTATTATTGAACTTGATGCAAGTTATAACACTTATTTGATTTATTATTGAACTTGATGCAAGTTAACACTTTTTTTGATTTATTATTGAACTTGATGCAAGTTATAACACTTTTTTTTATTTATTATTGAACTTGATGCAAGTTAACACTTTTTTTGATTTATTATTGAACTTGATGCAAGTTATAACACTTTTGTTTTATTTATTATTGAATTAATGCAAGTTATTTTATTTGATATTGAACTTGATGCAAGTTATACCACAGCTGCACAGTTATTTTATTTATTATTGAACTTGATTTTATCTTATGTTATTGAGTTTGAATGTATAAAACTTGATGTTACTTGATGTTCGATAAATTTGAAAATGTTAAGCTTGGCATTAGCGTTCTGTTGGGGTGATGGGGGCAGGTGGGGCTTGAAAACTCCCCCTTGTCCAAAGTGGGGGATGACAAAAAAAGTTTGAGAACCACTGGCCTACGTCAAGTCTGCCCTTTGTCACTGAATCTGTTTATCATTTTCAAGGACAACATTTCTTGGTGCAAATGTGTCCAGTTTTGAGGCCTTAGGATTTTATCTCTGCTATTTACAGATTATGAGGTCTTGTTGGCTCCATTAAGCTGTGGCCTCCAGCATTTGCTTGGGCAGTTTGTTGATGGTCACTAGGGGCGTGGCGAAGTTGGGAGAGTGGCCGTGCCAGCAATCTGAGGGTTCCTGGTTCAATCCCCACCTTCTACCATCCTAGTCACGTCCGTTGTGTCCTTGGGCAAGACACTTCACCCTTGCTCCTGATGGGTCCTGGTTAGCGCCTTGCATGGCAGCTCCCGCCATCAGTGTGTGAATGTGTGTGTGAATGGGTGAATGTGGAAATACTGTCAAAGCGCTTTGGGCTCCTTAAAAAGGGGTAGAAAAGCGCTATACAAGTACAACCATTTACCATTTACTAACAGTGAGGGTTGCTGTCAAACTGAAAAAGCAGTCCTATCAGGTCCTTTTGGCTCATGGGACTCAGGATTGTGAGATCGATAGGTGGATCTGTGCGGCATCTGCCTTGATGCAGACTCCGTATCGGTCCATCGTGGTGAAGGATCGACGCTGGAAGGCAAAAGTTCTGAATTTATCGGTTGATCTACGTTCCTATCTTCACCTATGGTCATGAGCTTAGGGTTGTGGGCTAAAGGACAAAATCAAAGGTATAAACGACCAAAACAAATCAGGTGGCGGGGCTCTCCCTTAGCTATAGATGAAAACCTCGGTTTTTGGGAGGAGTTCAGAGTAAATTTGCTGCTCCTCCACATTGAGAGGATCCAGGTAAGGTGGTTTGAGCATCTGGTCATGATGCCCACTGGACGCTTCCCTGGGGAGTTGTTCAGGGCACAACCTGACAATGAGTAGGTCACGGAGAATACCCATGCCACATTGGAGAGGCTCTGTCTCCCAGCTGGCCTGGAATGCCTCTGTATCCCCTGAGAGGAGCTAGCAGAAATGTCTGTGGAAAGGAACTCTGGTGTTTTGTACTTGGGCTGCTGCCCCCATGACCCAACCTCGGATAAACGGAAGAAGATGGATGGAAGGCTAAATCAACTGGGAGTTTTTAGCTGTGTGACAAGTTCCCACCCACAGTTTTAGGTCGAGATTCTAGGTGGTTTCATGGAGCTTTTTCAAGTTTGAATGAGCAGTGGTGCAAAATGTCGTTAAGCCTCTTGGTTCTCTACAATTGTAGTCCACTGTAAAGCAAAGAATTCTGTGTTGGGTCTTTTCTATGTCATGGGAATGTGCTCGTAAATCTTTGATTTGATTGCTCTTGGTCTGGTTTCATAATCATTAATGGGGAAAGGGATACAACTTCAATACTTTTGGCCATCGAACCATTTCCATTTGTTATCATTGTTGTACACTTACAATGGTATGGATGTATCAATTGTGATTGTGTTTCTTCTGTCAGATATTTCTGCTGTGCCACACACCATACGTTGTCAGGTAAAAGGCATTCTTCTTTTTGGGAACTTTTTCCAATGCACGGTAATTGCTCCGTTCACAGCAGGTTTTGGGCACTCGGCATATAACAAAGACTGGAATGTAAACATACAACAATGGAGGAAAACAATGGTCTTCTTTATTTACTTCCTCCTATGCTGGTCACTGCAAGACTGATTTTTATCCCAGAGGTGACTGATGGTAGGAACAAAACTGAATGTTGCAGTAAATGTAAGACTTTAGAGTGTGCGATACTGCTGCGTCTGAGCTAAGTCTGTTTCCTGTGATCGGAGTTTTGTCATTTCTAGTTACATGAACTAAAATGTTGTCACCACTGAATAACCAGCTGTGGTTTACGTCACCGATATATTGTGATATATTAATGAAAACGAAGTCCAATGGAAAAGCATCAATAACAAGTACAACTGCATTCATTTGAAAATACGGTGCAGTGGAAAAGTGTGCATTTTAAGGACACCAATGTGTTGAATGCTCTGTTTTTTTAATCACCTTTGTCTTTGCAGAACTGTGACTACTCATTTCAGTTAGCAGACCTTTATTTTCAGCACGTGCAAACTGAAAAACACAAAACAGTGCGTCAATACAGAAAATTGTCGTAAAAATCCAAGTTTGTATCATTAGATGCCACTTTTAACGGTGTTTTTTTTGTTTTGTTTTGTTTTTTATCCCCAGGTGATGAAAAAACTCTGGAGCCAGGGTAAATAGCTTGTCTCATTGCCTCAGTCCAATTTGAAATAAATGTGATTAAATGGTTTCCTTACTTTACAGAACAGAGCACCAACGCTTGCAACCACAATGCAATGGCTACAAGTGCAGAAGGTTGTTGTAGCACAGCACAGATAGTTTGAAGGATTTAACATTCAGATCAGTCTGTGTGATGGGAGATGCTTCTTGTCTTGTCCGTTAGATCAGAAACCCCATCAAGATTTATTCAGTGAACGCCTCCTGGACTCTGCTGCAGGTGACGATCAATTAAACTCACCACTTTTGCTTCGTTGTCCATTTCGATCAAATGGTTTTGGCAACATTAGCTGATTAAACATGTCTTTTTTAGACACCTCCCAGGTGGTGATCTGTTACAGCACAGAAGCAAAGGAGGCCACACCCATTTGTGTCTGTTTTGTTTGCGAAGATGCTTTTCCCAAGTCACTGCTTCCAAACCACTTGTCCTCACCAAAACACCTTATACAAACACTAGTAAGCTCTTTTGTTTTTTTTGGTTCAGAGAGATGACACTAAATATGACTCTTGATGGTCGTGTACTGTTGCTAAACCACTTAAACAACTGTGGAAACAATTAAATGAAATGGTGCTAAACATAAATATATTTTTTTAGTTGTATCTGAATCCCTTGCGACTGCCTTTTGGTTGGCAAGAAGTTCCAGGCCAGAAGTTCTTGAAATCAATGGTGGCGATGGAAGTGAGCGAAAGGGAATGGTGTCAGAAAATTATTCAGGTAAAAAGCCAATAGTTTTTTGTTTTTTTTAAATAAAAAGGAAGCATTTAAGTCTCGGTCATCTTGAAGAGTTTTCCTCCCTCAGGTGCTGGATTTACCCGCCTCGGTCTTGAGTAGCCTCAGCTCGTCAAGTTACAAGACTGGTATGTGTCCAGAGTTGACTCGTAACTAACTAGAGAATACTACTGGAGTCATTTTCATTGTTCAATTTTCAGTGCTGGAAAGACTCAAGCCTGACCATGCAGCTGTCCTGCAACATAAGGGTAAACACATGTTGATATACTTCCTTTGTGGATGTAGTATGGACCTTGTTTTTTTCCCCTTAACCTAGCATTTTCATCTAAATATATTTCAATCTCTCTTCAGTTGCGCCGTGCCAAGTGTTAAGCGAACACAACAATTTTCCACTGTTGGGTGAGTAAAAGTGTATCACCAATTTCAGCTGCATTGGGTGGCATGAGCTGTCATTTCACGCCACCTTGACATCACGATCACAGGGTGCGAGTTTCTGGTGATGCACGACTCCTACGACCAGTCCCGTGAAGTCACGGTGGCTTCGTGTCTGCTGTGCCGGAAGCGGCTGTCGGACACTGAATGCTTTGCTCACATTTTCAGCTCGGAACACGTCAAGATGTTTCTCGTAAGTTTGTCATTTGCACAATGTCACTGTATTCAGTTGAAAGCTTAATTTATGTGGGGATGGGCTTTTTTCTGTCTGTGAAGGGGAAATTTCTCCCTGGTTCGCTGACCTCTTCTTGCGATAGGACGATACTGCTGGATCTGGCAAGGAAGGCCGCACACCTTCACGGTGTATCACATATACAGGTATTATAAACAAGACTGTCCTATTATGTCAATTCTACAATCTTACCTTAACTCCTTTCACAGAAAGTGAAATTTAAGAGGCCCATCAAAGAACCTTGCGATTTCTACAAAGGTGACTCTTTGAATTTACAATAAAGCTATTTGTTCACTCACTGATTTTTATAGTTGATGTGGAACTTGGTAATGGTTTCATAATACTTGTGTATTTACACTGTTGCTTCACTGTTTTCTTCCAACAATCATAATCCTTAAAGATGCAAAGCGGAAGGAAGACAAAGGTGACTTTCTTCCTGCAGTCATACCGAGACAAACGTTGGGTAAGTCAGGCCAAACGCTTCAACATGTAGTAGAAACGGAAGGCATTCAGAATCTTCTCAACGTGATGGCATATTTGTCAGTTACGTAAAAGTGTTGTTGAAAGCAAAAGTTGTCTCTTAAAGTTTAGGGGGCATGTTCCCATTTTACCTTACAAATACAATATTTATACCAAACTTAGAAAGTGATGTGTGCTATGTATGACGAAATGTGCGATATTTTTGAAAGCAATGACTAATCGAACTAATTGTCAACATTGTGTATGCTTAAAGTCCCTAAAGAAACTCCAATATCAAAGAACTGGAAGATTGCAACGCCTCCTCAAAAGCCTCCAGACAATAGTCAAAACAAACATTTGCAAAAGTCTGTAGGGAGCAAGTCTGGCACACCTGATAAAGGCTGCATTGTAAAAGCAGCAGAGGTTTCTAAGAAGACAGAGGAGCAAACAAGTAAGGAGAAGCCAAAAAGCTCCCACATCCCTGCTAAAGTGGAGCCAAAACAAGAACAGAGCGAAGATGTTCAGATGTCTGCAAGCCAAGGCGGTAACCAGAAAAGGCTGCGTATGACACAAGAGACAATAGTTCTTGACAATGCTATAGCCCATAAGAGACGACGTCTCAACTCCAACGAGAACGCATCATGTGAAGAAACGCTGAAGATGGGGACCACAACTGTCAAGAAGGAAGCAGTGCAAACTGTGATCAGTGAAGGTATGGTAGTATGATACTTTTTATAATCATTTTATTATCTTCACTGGTTAAGGTTTATTTATTTCTATTTAATAAATGTCCACCTTATTTCTTGTCATCCTCTGTCTCTGACACAAATTCGGGACGTGAAGCCCAGCAGGATATTAAGCAGGAAAATACCCTGAAGTCTGAGCCTCAAAATGCCCATGTGACTTTCTTTGTTCAACCTGATCCCAACATTACATTTAAAACCACATCAGGCACCAAATTGACAACGTTGACCAAAATGACTACGTCCAAATTACCAACACCTGCAGCAGGTACATTTAGATTCACTACCAGCCAGTCAACCAAGTTGACAGACGCCACCGCATTGACTGCAAATGTCCACCAAACCTTACCCAGCTCCACTATGTTCACTGAAAGTAAGCCCAACTTGAGAGGACATGACTCCTCATCTAACAATTATCCCACAAGCACCCTTAATGGGGTAAAAACCAATCAGTCTTCTGTACTTGCAACCATCTCAAAATCTATTGCAAGCACCACTAAGACCTCAGCACCCAGCACCGTCTGTGGTGCCGAATCCACAGCATCTGCTGCAGCAAGCTCTAAATTTACTGCAACTGCCACTAATACCACCAAGCCTACATCTAAATTTACTGTGGCCACCACTAGCACTACAAAACCTACCACAAGATGTACTACAAAACCCTCAAGAGCTGTAACAACCCCCAGTGCAATGACAACCACCTCAAAGTCTGGGACAATTTCTAAATTTACATCGTTGCCCACTAGTTGTACAATAACACCCAATGTAACCGCAACCACCATCATGTCTGCAACAACTTATAAATGTACTGCACCGGCAAGCGCCACCAAATTGACAGCATCTATTGCCAGTTGTGCTTCAACAAATTCCAGCTCAATCTCTAAAGCTCCATCCACAGTGTTTCTATCATTACACAAAGCACCAAAAGACAGAACAGAAACCGTGGTCTTATCAGCTGAAGCTCTACCAGTTCACAGGAGCGTGCAAGAAGTCACTTGCGAAACTGCACACAGGGCAAGGAGATGTTCAGAGAACACATCGTGCACCAGGGTCAATCTTGGAGCATCCTCTGGTGAGAATGTACATTTGAAGAGCACTGGGGGGTCTAATGTTGAAGCACAACCATCTCTTCAGAGGTGTAACCCCCATGCAGGACCTGCAAGCACAGCCAAGCCATTGTTTTGCAATGTGAAGCCAACTGGAACTGTTCCTAAAATTGGTAAGTAAATTGTTTTTCCATTTAGCCAATGGGTCAAAAGAACAGTTATTTGTTTAGTTTTTTGCTTGATTTTAGGCTTAAGCTACATAATTGTAGTTACCAGTGATGGAAGGAAGCAATCCTATTGCACTCTGTGCCGCATTCGATTGGAACGGTCCAGTCACCCAATGGAAAACATTCACCAGTATAACTATGTGGTGCGTATATTATTAAAAGTATGCCATATTCAAGTCAAAGTGCTATCAATTGTTGACTGTGTTTTTAATTCGTCCATAAAAGAAACTGAGGTTCCCAGAGTTGAGTGACGAGCAGCTGGCAGGCATCAACCTGGAGAAGTTTGGGGTCTGCATGGCTGAGGTGGAGAAGTGTTTGGGACAACGGTACATTCAGGTGAGTTTGTTTTTTAACTTAGTTTGGTGTCACGATATTCCAAAAGATGTGCTTTGGTTGTGTCTTTTGGTTAGACAAGAAAAGTGACAAATGGCCAATACAACGAGCTGTCCGGTCTTCCGGAGGCCGAAGGTAAAATAAATTAAATAGAAGTATTTGCCAGACTCTATTATAATAATTTTTCTCCATTCAGCTTTATACAGATTAGAGAATCACTTCTGCGTGTCATCATCTTCCAGTAGTGGCACTTCACTTGTTTTAAGACGACCGTTTTCATCCACCTCCTCACAGGACGTTTCAAGTCCTGAATATGGTAATTGTTTTTGTTAGAGGATCTGCACATGTACTCTACAGATACTGCATTGTATAAACAACCTATTTACTGCCAGACTCAGACCGCCATTTTTTTCCAGACAGTCAACAAGACAAGTTTGAGGACATAATGGAGGCCGACACTGAAAACAACAAAGCCCTACATCCTAGTAAGTACCAAATACGCTTGGTTTAAGATGTTCCTTTCCCTCATCATATAAGTGTCGCCCCTCTTATACTTTAGCATGTTTTTTTTTATTAGAACATGCATTAGACATGGAAGCTGTACATGCCAGTGATGCTGTTCCATTCACTGACCTGGACCCCACTCGTGCAACCAAATCAATGATGGAAATAGATACATCTGGGTGCAGACAACAGCAGGAGATTGCAGAGCGAGATTGTGGCTACACAGACACTATTCCAGAAAGTTGTAATAGCCGGTTAACCTCTGTGTTTCTGGCTTCTGCTTCAGTGACCACAGAAAAGCGGAATCTAGAAGGCTTGAATAGGAACTCACCATCAATATTGCTGCAACTGGACCCTCTTCCTGCTACAGTGACCACAGAACAGCACAATCTTGAAGGTTCTCATAGGTGCTCACAATCAGTGTTGCTGGACCTGCCTCCCGCTTCTGTGACCACAGAACAGCGGAGTCTAGAAGACTCAAATGGGCACTCACCATCTGTGTTGCTGGATCTTAACCCTCCTCCTGTTTCGGTGACCACAGAACAGCGGAATCTAGAAGGCTCGAATGGGCACTCACCATCTGTGTTGCTTGAACTAAGCCCGCCTCCTGCTTCAGTGACTACAGAACAGCAGTTTCTAGAAGGCTCTAATAGGCGCTCACCATCAGCGTTGCTGGAACTGGACCCACCTCGTGCTTCAGACACAAAAGTGTGCAATCCAGTTGGAAGCTGTCAGAATGCTGATAGACAGACTAGTATGCAGAAAGCATCAAAAGACCCAGAAAGTAACCTGGGATGCTCTGATCCTCAAGTGCCCGTGTTTTCAGGTAGGTCCTGCTTTTACCACAGCAACCATTTAGAGAACATGTCTGATTAATTACCTTGTCGCAGGCAAAGCAAGTAACTTGAGTACATTTTTGTGGGTGAGGGGACCGTACAACCAGCCAATCGTAGGTGGGTAAGCACATCTCTTGTATTAACCCTTGCTGTAAAGCAGTCACGTTAACTATAAAAAATACTCTGATCAGGTCTGGCGTCTGTGTACGAGTGTCGTGGAAAGGCTGGAGATTCGCTCTACTTGTGCGAGAGTTGCAGTCAGAAACTCTCAGTTAGTGACATCTGCCAGCATGTATTTGGCAGAGAGCACCAGCTGAAATACATTGTAAGGGTTCGCAGAGTCAAAGTGTGGACGCTGTTGCTTCCGCATAGTTAAATTATAATTTTCTCACAGCTAAAGAATTATCCTCAGTTTATGGACACATTTTGGGATGACAAGGATCTGCCAGAGGACAAAAAAATTGATCTCCTAAAGGACGTAGCACACAGAGTCTCCCAACAAGAGCATTTTAAGAAGATGGATGCAAAGGTAGTTTTAATGTGCATGTCACTAATGCATTGCAATGGGGGAAAAACATGCATACATTGCTAATTGCTGCTTTTCTCTCTTTCAAAGGTGTGCTTTCTCTTTCAAGACCTGTATGACTATGTTTTAACAGCTCCATTCAGTAAAGGTAGCAGCAAACGCCTCTTGTGATTGGTTCTGCGCAAACACCGCATCAACTGTTAATCTCTGTTGTTCAAAGCTCTTGATGCGCTACAGAACGGGAAGAAGCAGAGTTTGGTATGTAAGCCCATCGTCACATCGCAACTAAAGGGTAAATCCTATCTTTTTGCAATCTTCAATTTTCTCCTCATTCTTTCGTGTGTCAAAAATAATGGCTACCATAATGATTTGATTGTATCCTGCAAGCAAAATAACACTTCCATTGTGTTTATTCTCCACTTTCTCTCTTGGAAGGGAGCCAAAAATCAAAAGAACAGATCGGACATTTGAATGTGAGTGGAGTTGCTTCTGCTGAGCCTTCGCACTCTGCAGCTAGCATGTCCCTCCAACATCAAGAGAACCACAGAAGCTCTCTTTCAAGTCCTATCCCCAAAACACCTGTTTGTCAAGTAAAAGATGAACTGATTCCCTCAGAGTTCAGATCACCGGGACCCTCCGGTTATATTTCCAAGTCACCTCCAATTTTTAAAGTGAAGGATAAACTGACGCTCTCATCTAGATCTTGTGTACCTCCTGGTGTTGTCTCCAAGACACCACCTAGTTTTCAAGTGAAAGATGAACTGACACCTTCTGAGTCCAAATGTCCTGTAACTCCAGGTGTTCTGTCCAAGACGCCACCTAGTTTGCAAGTGAAAGATGAACTGATATCCTCAGAGTCCAGATGTCATATAACTTGTGGTGCTATCGCCAAGACACCACGTAGTTTTCAAGTAAAAGATGAACTGATACATTCTAAGTCCAGACGTCCTGTAACTCCTGGTGTTATCTTCAAGACGCCACCTAGTTTGGAAGTGAAAGATGGACTGATACCTTCTAAGTCCAGATGTCCTGTAACTCCTCATGGTGTTATCTCCAAGACACCACCTAGTTTGCAAGTGAAAGATGAACTCTTTACAGAAGGCAGAGTGCCTGTATCTGCGGATTCTCTTGCAAAAACGCCACCCATTTTTCACGTGAAAGATGAACCCAGTGTGTCGCGGTCTAGATCCCTTTCAATGTCTGCACCTATCTCAAGAACACCGTCTGGTACTCAACAAGCTAAAGATGAATTGGTATTCTCTGAGTCCAGATCACCTATAAGTGGTGCTCCCATCTCCAAGACACTGCCTCAACTGAAAAATGAACAGATGTTCGCAGAACCAGTAGTTAATAGAGATCTGGACAAGCGCTTCAAAACGCTACCTAATGCTCAAGTGAAAGATGAAACTATGGTATCAGATTGCAGATCGCCTGCAAATATTGGTCCTGTGCCCAAGATTCTGCCTATTTCTCAAGTTAAAAGTGAATTGGTACTCATGGCCTGTGGATCTCCTGTAAGTGCTGTTCCCATCTCAAAGGCATCTCCAAAAGTCCAACAGAAATCGGAATCGACACTCTCAGAATTCAGATCTATTCCCATTGTTGAGAAACTGTCAAGCTCAAATTCCCCCATAACTGTCGGTTCAGCAATTCGTCAAGATGAATACCTTCTTACCAGGAAGAGAAAAGGTAATCAATCTCTCGGTGAACTCAGAACGTATACCAATAAAACCCAAGTTGATGATCCTCAGCCAGCCAAATACACACGCAACAGCATTGTTCACTCTTTGTGGGATATTACTCCTGGTGTTCAAGAGGCCTCTGTGGTAAACATCCTGAAATCGGACACAAAATTGGACTCTAAGGAACACATTGCTGGTATTACTGACAATTCTGTTACCAAACCTTCTGACACTACATCAAATATGTGGTGCTCAATGTCTGTGCAGACTATTGCCACAAGTTTCAAATCTGAAAGTAGGAGTTCAACAAGTTTTAAGATTAAAACTAATCCGTCCACAACATCTGAGCCGTACAAACAGGACAGCGGACATATCGAGCCAGGTAGTCCATCACAGGAGCATAAGTTTGTACGAGAAAAACCTTTGGCCTTACTGGAAGGTTTTGAATACAAGAACCTGTTGGGTGACGCTTGTGTGAGGACCGAACCAAAGTTTGCTCCGATACCACAGTCTCAAGGCAGTACGGATCGCACAGAGGGTTCCCTGCATCAAAGTACAGTTTCGGCAAATGGTGTGGATATGGAGTCAAACCATGAGCTCATTGATACTATAGCAAGTCCTACTGAAACTCGGCTGTCAGATTTGGGTGGTTGCAAATCAAATCCTGCTGCAGGGTGCACTGTGCCTAATAACGATAACACAACATGTGAAAGACTAAATCCTAATGAAGCATCAAAAGAACTGCCGGTCCAGATCTACGACTTTACCATACCCCTGGCAATGGGGTGGATGAACCCACAAATGCAGCAGTGGGTGGAGCAGCAAAAGCAACAGCAGTGGGTGGAGCAGCAAAAGCAACAGCTGTGGGTGGAGCAGCAAAAACAACAGCAGTGGGTGCTGCAGCAGCAGCAACTACAGCAACAGCAGTGGGTGCAGCAGCAACAACAGCAGTGGGAGCTGCAGCAGCAGCAGCAGCAACTACAACAGCAACAGCAGTGGGTGCAGCAGCAACTACAACAACAGCAGTTGGTGCAGCAGTGGGTGGAGCAGCAGCAGTACTCGACCTGAGTAAGACTGACGCTGACCGTTGGAAATGTCACCACTGGCGCCTCCTTTTTCCAGACGTTCCGTGATGTTGACAGATGTGAAGGTGCACGGGAACGTCGCAGTATAACGTGTTGGCACTGGCACAGTTCCCTCAAAGACTCTAAAATGTTTTCCTCTGCCAAGACTGTTTATAAAAACGTATGTTTACATTTTACACTGACAGTCATTATGTTCTGTTGATAGTGTGGACACTGTACGAGTCTGGAAGAACAGACACAACTGTTTTAAGGGACTTTATTTTTAATGTACAGCTAGTTTCATTAAGTCTGTTTCTGCTCTTGGTGTATTTTTGCACAATAAAGTGTAAAAACTCAACAATTCTGCCACCATTTGACATTTGTACTTTAGTATTTTACCACATCCTTGGGAATATATTATTTATGGTGGCAGACAACTTTATTTTATACATGGAAATAAGATTTAATAAATGTGACACTTTCTAAAGACTGTTTTATTAAGATATTGTGTCAGTTTTTTACTGCTCTTTGCTTTGAGTTAAAATGACTTGACGGAAACAACAAGCAATGTTCTGATACACTCGAGCGTCATTTTTAGGGGTGTCTTTGATGTGTATTTCTGGTCTTGTCGTCCTCGTCCGGCAGTGCGGCTGGATCAAAAGAGACGGAGATGCTTTACTGAACCAAAAGTTGCTTTATTACAAGTGAGCGTCATTATACAGGACTGCAGTTCCTGGAGGAGGTCAGGTTAAGAAAATGTGTCTCTCCTAACTTGGAGGAACCAAACCACCATCTTATATTCCCCCCTTCTCTGTCTGGGTGTGTGTTAATTCAGGAGAGTACAACCTGACCAGGTAAGGAGATGTTCATGTGAGCAGCGTCAAGGCCAATCGAGGGAGTCAAATCCTAGATTAGGATTGTTGTTTTTCCAAGCGAGCAGACATTTCCATGCCTTGTCTGTTCTAATCGTCCATGCCGGCTCTCATATCCAATTTTTGCATTTCAATAAGCCTCTCCAAGATGTGAACCAACTTATGATTCAGTTCAGAAATCGCCACAGTCTGTGATCCCACAGCCCTACCCGAGCCTTCCATTGCAACGAACAGCCTTTGGGCTCCTTGAGTGGCTGCCGTCGTCTTCCGAATTTGACGATACACCAGGGCAATGCCCAGCCCAATCGATCACGGTTCCTAATAGGTAGATGTCTTCCACGTCCTCGACGGTAAGCACTGAGAGGCACATGATTCTCCATTTCTCGCAGGAGTCTCACGTACGCCGCAGCAAAAGTCAGGGCAGCCAGGATCCTAAGAACGTCTTTTCCTCGCCATTACACAGGACTGTAGTACCTGGAGGAGGTCAAGTCAAAAAAATGGGACTCTCCTAACTTGGAGAAGCCAAACCAACAGTTTTATATTCCCCGCTCATGTCTCGTGGGTGAGTGCCAGTTCAAGAGAATACGACCTGACCATGTAATGAGATGTTCGTGTGTAGGTATTCGAAAACAACAGATGTAGGTCATAACTTAAATGTTGGCGTTAAGTTAAACATGTAGTCTCTTCTCACGGATAGAGCGATCACTTTGCATACCAAGGTTCAATTAATTGCCTTTTCTTCTGCGAAAACTAATCCAGTCCACTTCCGAATGTCAAACTTTTTTATTACGTGCTCAAAATGAAATACCACCATTTACTTAAACCGGTGGTTTGCGTTCTCCAAGATGAATATAAACATTCACCATATGCAAAACGTTTTAATTAATAGACACTTCCCTACGACATATGTGTTTATTTCCCTTTGAAAGATGCTGAAGATTTGACTGACCGTCAACGATTGGCAAAATCTAACGAATCAGACTATGAAAACCCTGAGTGGAAGACAGCCAGCCCTAGTAATTGTTTCTAGTGTTTTGAAGAATAATACGATACAATCTTGAGAGGAGAACCAATCATGCATATATATATATATATATATAGAACGGGTTAGGGTCAGACATTTCTCTTTTCTAAAGTAAATCTGTACAGCAGATACGATCGTTTACATCAGGGGTGATGAGTTCAACAAATCATTACTTGGAAACAATAGCACAGGATTTACAAACCCCAAAAGCAGTGAAGTTGTCACGTTGTGTAAATGGTAAATAAAAACAGAATACAATCATTTGCAAATCCTTTTCAACTTGTATTCAGTTGAATAGACTGCAAAGACCAGATCCTTAACATTCGAACTGGTAAACTTTGTTATTTTTTGCCAATATTAGCTCATTTGGAATTTGATGCCTGCAACATATTTCAAAAAAGCTGGCACAAGTGGCAAAAAAGACAGAGGAAGTTGAGGAATGCTCATCAAACACTTATTCGGAACATCCCACAGGTGAACGGGCTAATTGGGAACAGGTGGGTGCCATGATTGGGTATAAAAGCAGCTTCCATGAAATGCCCAGTCATTCACAAACAAGGATGGAGGGAGTGGGTCACCACTTTGTCAACAAATGTGTGAGCAAATTGTCATACAGTTTAAGAACAACATTTCTCAACCAGCTATTGCTAGGAATTTAGGGATTTCACCATCTAAGGTTTGTAATATCATCACAAAGTTCAGAGAATCTGGAGAAATCACTGCACGTAACATTGAATGCCCACGACCTTGGATCCCTCAGGTGGAACTGCATCCAAAAGTGACATCAGCGTGTAAAGGAAATCACCACGTGGGCTCAGGAACACTTCAGAAAACCACTGTCAGTAACTACAGTTGGTCGCTACATCTGTAAGTGCAAGTTAAAACTACTATTCAAAGCGAAAGCCATTGATCAACAACACCCAGAAACGCCACCGGCTTCGTTGGGCTCGAGCTCCTCTAAGATGGACTGATGCAAAGTGGAAAAGTGTTCTGTGGTCTGACAAGTCCACCTTTCAAATTGTTTTTGGAAAAATGTGGACGTCGTGTCCTCCGGACCAAAGAGGAAAAGAACCATCCGGATTGTTATAGGCGCAAAGTGTAAAAGCCAGCATGTGTGATGGTATGGGGGTGTATTGGTGCCCAAGACATGGGTAACTTACACATCTGTGAAGGCGCCATTAATGCTGAAAGGTACATACAGGTTTTGGAGCAACATATGTTGCCATCCAAGCAACGTTACCATGGACGCCCCTGCTTATTTCAGCAAGACAATGCCAAGCCACTTGTTACAGCATGGCTTCATAGTAAAAGAGTGCGGGTACTAGACTGGCCTGCCTGTAGTCCAGACCTGTCTCCCATTGAAAATGTGTGGCGCATTATGAAGCCTAAAATACCACAACGGAGACCCCCGGACTGTTGAACAACTTAAGCTGTACATCAAGCAAGAATGGGAAAGAATTCCACTTCAAAAATGTGTCTCCTCAGTTCCCAAACGTTTACTGAGTGTTGTTAAAAGGAAAGGCCATGTAACACAGTGGTAAAAATGCCCCTCTGACAACTTTTTTGCAACGTGTTGCTGCCATTAAATTCTAAGTTCATGATTATTAGCACAAAAAAAAATTACGTTTCTCAGTGTGGACATGAAATATCTTGTCTTTGCAGTCTATTCAATTGAATATAAGTTGAAAAGGATTAGCAAATCATTGTATTCTGTTTTGATTTACCATTTACACAATGTGACAACTTCACTGCTTTTGGGGTTTGTGCTTACATACATAATTACATAATATGTACACACAGACACACGCATTTTGAGCCCAATGCGGCCCTCAGGTAAAAACGTTTGGACACCCCTCATCTACATCAACAATATGATTTGCCGGAGTGGCTGGACAGAACAGATTTTTTAAAAAGAATAATCATTTTTATAGATTTTTTTTTTTTAAATTGATTAAGAATCGTTAACAAATCATACGAAAATCTCTTTTTTTGTCACCCCTACTTCTGCATGCAATTGCATGCATTTTCAACTTTGATATTATCCAGTAATTCAACAAATATGATATTATCGTACCTGTAAAAAAAAAAAAATGTTTTTGTTATAATTAGAGACAATAAATGCTTTAAAATCTAATATCGGAAATTATCAGTATCGTTTCTTTTATTATCGGTATCGTTTTTTATTTTATTTTATTTATTTATTTTTTTAAAAATTAAATCAACATAAAAAACACTATGTACACTTACAATTAGTGCACCAACCCAAAAAACCTCCCTCCCCCATTGACACAAAAGGGTTGTTTCTTTCTGTTATTAATATTCTGGTTCCTACATTATATATCAATATATATCAATACAGTCTGCAAGGGATACAGTCTGTAAGCACACATGATTGTGCGTGCTGCTGGTCCACTAATAGTACTAACCTTTAACAGTTCATTTTACTGAAACAAAAAGTGTTAACTTTTGTTGTCCCAACGGAGAGGAATGTTTTTGAAGGTGGAATCGTCAAAAAGGGTTGAAAACTGTGGACTGTGAAAACTGTCCAGGAAGATGTGGAAATAGGGTTTTAGAAAAACCCGGGAATTCCTGGAATTTTTTTGAACTTGGAAAATGTTACCTTGATTGTCCAAGGTAAGAGCACTCATTATGTGGCTGGCGTTCGTTTATTAAAATTGGAATCAAATTTTAATCAAATGTGTCTTTAATTGTTTATTTCACAATAATTAATTATATAAATATTGTATCAATTATATAATTATTTCACGATTGCTTTCACGATCTGATTACTTAATTTATTAATTCACGATTTATTTCATTATTTAATGAACCTGTGAATGGAGGGCTAAATAGGACAGAATGTAATAAATGAATCTTTAAATAGATTAACATATATTTTATTGTAATTCGTCGTGTATTTAATGTAAAAAATATATCTGTATTCAAGCATCTAGTAAATTATTTCACCATTTGAATATTCTAGTATTTATTAAATTATTATTTCGCAATTTAATCATTAATTTTACACAAAGTATTCAAACATTGGTTCATTATTTATTTATGTATGAATCAACCTGTGTATGGAAGGTCAAATTGGACAGAATGAAATAAGACCAAAGATCCTAAATGTGTCAATAAATAATTAAAATTGTATTTTACTATAAAAAATTGGTCTTCAAATATTTTTTTGTAAATTCATGCATATTTATTTCATAATTCAATTATTTTACAATTTAATTATTTATTTAATAATGAACCTGGGTATGAAGGGTCAAATTGGACAATTAAATAAATCAATAAATACTAAAATAATGACTTAAATGTGTCATAGATTACAATTTGAATAAAATATATAAATGTGTCTTTAATTTAATTTAAAATCATGCATATTGATTTCATAATTTAATTATTTCACGATTGAATGAATTGTTTATGTAATTAATGAACCCCTGTATGAAGGGTCAAATGGGACATAATTAAGTAAATCAATAAGTACTAAAATTATTACTTAAATGTGTCATAAAAAAATAAAATTTGACTCAACTATATACATGATTTAATTTATTGTAAAATCATGCATATTTATTTCATAATTTAAGTATTTCAAGATTTAATGAATTGTTTATAATAATAATAATACATTTTATTTATAAGGAGCCTTTCTGGGGGACACCGTACAAAATCAAAACAATACAATCAAATTGGATAAAAACAACAATAATAACAACAACAAAGATAGAGAAGAAAAGATGATTACAATGAATAAGCAGTCAGGAATAGGTGTGTTTTGAGTCTTGATTTGAAGAGGGATATTGAGTCTAAGTTACGAAGGTCTGGTGGCAAAGAGTTCCAAAGATGTGGGGCAGAGCGGCTGAAAGCTCGGGACAGTTTAAATAAAGGGACAGTGAGATGGATCGATGAAGAGGATCTTAGGGAACGTGAGGGCGTGGCGACATGGATCAGGTCAGAGAGATAAGAGATCAATGAACCCGTGTATGACGGGTCAAAAGAGGTGGCATGAAATACATAAAACCTTAGATAATGACTTAAATGTGTCAATAATCAATTAAAATTGGAATTAAATGCATAAATATATTATTAAATGTGTCATTATTTCAATATAAAATGAAAGATACATATGTAACTCCTTAATTATTGCAGTTAAACATATTTTTTGTTAATCATTTTTCAATTGCTTTATTTATCTGCCGCCATTTAAGTATTTCAAGATTTATTTAATTTTTTATGTTGTCAATGAACCCGTGTATGACGGGTCAAATGCGACACAATGAAATCAATCAATAAATACAAAACATAGTACTTAAATGTGTCATGAATAAATTAAAATTTGAATCAAATATATTTACGATTTAATTTATTGTAAAATCATGCATATTTATTTCATAATTTAAGTATATCAAGACTTAATTATTTGTTTATTTATTTAATAAACGTCGGAATGAAATAAATAAAACCTTAGATAATGACTTAAATGTGTCAATAATCAATTAAAATTGGAATTAAATGTATAAATATATTATTAAATGTGTCATTATTTCAATATAAAATGAAAGATACATACAGTATGTAACTCTTTTATTATTGCACAGTTAAACATATTTTTTGTTTATCATTTTTCAATTGCATTATTATCTGCCACCATTTAATTTGATTCCGTTTAATTTAAGTAACAATTTAACTATTTCACAAATAAAATTAATGATCACATTTGTTTTCCTCATGAACCTTTGTGGCCCTTATTTCACATTAAAAATAATTAAAGACACATTTGATAACACAATATGTACAAACCCCGTTTCCATATGAGTTGGGAAATTGTGTTAGATGTAAATATAAACGGAATACAATGATTTGCAAATCCTTTTCAAGCCATATTCAATTGAATGCACTACAAAGACAACATATTTGATGTTCAAACTCATAAACTTTATTTTTTTTTTGCAAATAATAATTAACTTAGAATTTCATGGCTGCAACACGTGCCAAAGTAGTTGGGAAAGGGCATGTTCACCACTGTGTTACATGGCCTTTCCTTTTAACAACACTCAGTAAACGTTTGGGAACTGAGGAGACACATTTTTTAAGCTTCTCGGGTGGAATTCTTTCCCATTCTTGCTTGATGTACAGCTTAAGTTGTTCAACAGTCCGGGGGTCTCCCTTGTGCTATTTTAGGCTTCATAATGCGCCACACATTTTCAATGGGAGACAGGCCTGGACTACAGGCAGGCCAGTCTAGTACCCGCACTCTTTTACTATGAAGCCACGTTGATGTAACACGTGGCTTGGCATTGTCTTGCTGAAATAAGCAGGGGCGTCCATGGTAACGTTGCTTGGACGGCAACATATGTTGCTCCAAAACCTGTATGTACCTTTCAGCATTAATGGCGTCTTCACAGATGTGTAAGTTACCCATGTCTTAGGCACTAATACACCCCCATACCATCACACATGCTGGCTTTTACACTTTGTGCCTATAACAATCCGGATGGTTCTTTTCCTCTTTGGTCCGGAGGACACGACGTCCACAGTTTCCAAAAACAATTTGAAATGTGGACTCGTCAGACCACAGAACACTTTTCCACTTTGTATCAGTCCATCTTGGATGAGCTGTGGCCCAGCGAAGCCGACGGCGTTTCTGGGTGTTGTTGATAAATGGTTTTCGCCTTGCATAGGAGAGTTTTAACTTGCACTTACAGATGTAGCGACCAACTGTAGTTACTGACAGTGGGTTTCTGAAGTGTTCCTGACCCCATGTGGTGATATCCTTTACACACTGATGCAGTACAGCCTGAGGGATCGAAGGTCACGGGCTTAGCTGCTTACGTGCAGTGATTTCTCCAGATTCTCTGAACCTTTTGATGATATTATGGAGCGTAGATGGTGAAATCCCTAAATTCCTTGCAATAGCTGGTTGAGAAAGGTTTTTGTTAAACTGTTCAACAAGTTGCTCACGCATTTGTTGACAAAGTGGTGACCCTCGCCCCATCCTTGTTTGTGAATGACTGAGCATTTCATGGCATCTACTTGTATACCCAATCATGGCACCCACCTGTTCCCAATTTGCCTGTTCATCTGTGGGATGTTCCAAATAAGTGTTTGATGAGCATTCCTCAACTTTATCAGTATTTATTGCCACCTTTCCCAACTTCTTTGTCACGTGTTGCTGGCATCAAATTCTAAAGTCAATGATTTGCAATTTAAATTTTTTTTTTTATCAGTTTGAACATCAAATATGTTGTCTTTGTAGCATATTCAACTGAATATGGGTTGAAAATGATTAGCAAATCATTGTATTCCGTTTATATTTACATCAAACACAATTTCCCAACTCGTATGGAAACGGGGTTTGTATTTAGTTCCAATTTTGATAAATAATGACACGTTTAATTATTTATTTATTTTATTTTATTTATTGAATGATTAAATCACAATTACAAATTGGATTTAGTTTTTAATCGTACAATAAAGCGAGTGTTTTTTCTTGGTGGACGTTTTGGGGATCTCCAAAAGTCTGTTTAGAAAAGAAAAAAAAGGCTCGAAAATGTACTTATTGAACGCGGCGGCTTGTGCGCATGCGCCCCCTTGAAAGGCGGAAGTGGCCACTTCTTGCCAAAACTTTGTTGTCCATGCGTCTTTCGTTTTCCGAGGAAACGCCGAGCTTTCAACCCTTTTATCGCCTTTCTGCTGACGGAACACGGGAGAAGTTCAGGTAAGTTAACAACATAAAAGCTCGGTGCACGGTTCGAATAAAAAAAACAAAACGAAAAACGTCGTCGCGCGACATTGAAACATGGACGTGCTTTAAAGTTTCCAAACTAGCTTCATCGTAGACACGTCTTAATAAGAACCCAGCAACTGGCGGGGATTATGTCGATAAATCGTTTCTTTCCAAACCAACAGAGGAACAATTTGGATGTTTCGTTATTTTTTTATTTTTTTTTATCGGTCACGTACTATAACAGGTAAGCTGTGATGATTTTTAATGATAATTCCTTACTTTTATGACACGTTTCGCTATTAATGTCAACGCCGAACGATTGGTGTTCTCCTCAGAACTCACAGGACACCAACAAATTGAAAATAAAACACATATTTCACGCATTTTTAGGGCACCTGGATATATTTCGGGTCTTTTTGGGGATTCAGTTTGGATTGTGGCGCCATCTGGTGGACAGGGAAGCATTTAGCCAGGGTAGTGACTTACAGTAGAATTGTTTGTGTTGCTAATAACGCGTGGAGTGATAACACACTGGCCTGGGAGTGGTTTTTCAAGGTTGTCTGAGAGGTCACGTTGCTCACTTATCTCCTATCAAGGTTCGAGAGCGGGGCGCCTCAACTCTTTGACATGCAGCCGCTCACCACACAAAAGGGTAATAAATGACGACTCGATTAAAAAATGGTGTGCTAATAAATACATGAGCCTCTTATCTTTGGTAGGGGTCTCCAGTGAGCTGTTTGAATCTCTGAAGCTGTACCTGAGCAACAAGAACCGACTGCAGCCCATCATCGGTACGTGTCCACAAACATCGCATCGCTCTTGTGGCGGTTAAAATGTGTGTGTGTGTGTGTGTGTGTGTGTGTGTGTGTGTGTGTCGCCTTAGGGCTGCGCTGCATTACGGAATGCGTGAAGGTGGGCTCGTCCGGCAGGGAGGCGCTGTACCTCTGCGAGGTGTGCAAATGCCGACTGAGCAAAGGCGACATGCGCAACCACATCATGGGCAGCCTGCACAGATACAACTACACTGTAAGTCCCGACAGATACAACTACACTGTACGTCCCGACAGATACAACTACACTGTAAGCCCCGACAGATACAACTACACTGCAAGTCCCGTACACTGTAAGTCCCGACAGATTCAACTACACTAAGTCCCAACAGATACAACTACACTGTGAGTCCCGACAGATACAACTACACTGTAAGTGTTGTACACTGTAAGCCCCGACAGATACAACTGCACTGTAAGCCCCGACAGATACAACTACACTGTAAGTCCCGTACACTGTAAGCCCCGACAGATACAACTACACTGCAAGTCCCGTACACTGTAAGTCCCGACAGATTCAACTACACTAAGTCCCAACAGATACAACTACACTGTGAGTCCCGACAGATACAACTACACTGTAAGTGTTGTACACTGTAAGCCCCGACAGATACAACTACACTGTAAGCCCCGACAGATACAACTACACTGTAAGTCCCGTACACTGTAAGCCCCGACAGATACAACTACACTGTAAACCCCGACAAATACAACTACACTGTAAGCCCTGACAGATACAACTACACTGTAAGCCCTGACAAATACAACTACACTGTAAGCCCTGACAGATACAACTACACTGTAAGCCCTGACAGATACAACTACACTGTAAGCCCTGACAGATACAACTACACTGTAAGCCCCGACAGATACAACTACACTGTAAGTCCCGACAGATACAACTACACTGTAAGTCCCACACATCAAAAGTCTGATGACGTCATATAAAGTGTGGGGGGCCGGCCCTGTGATGCCGGAGTGATTGTTTATGATGTCGTGACACTAACACGTGTCCATAGAGCTCACCAATTTAAAAAAAAACCAACAACTTCTTCATGGGCACGCCACCTTAGATAGATAAAACCCACCCTTTCCAAACAGGCTTTGCTACACATCTTAAAGTGCAGCCGACTGTCTGGTTCAGACGCTGTAAGTTTGATCACGTAGACTGAGTATCGTAACCTAGCATGGTGTTAAAAAACAATGTTAGCATGTAGCGCACATGGCTATGCTAGTGTTGCTAACATGGTGTGTATGGAGGTGAGTTTCTTTTATTAGGAAAGCTTTTTTGTCACAGTTGCCACAAATTTTTTTTATATATAAAATTATGCTGACAATTTCATTGAATAAAAATGCATGATCAACATTTTTTTTCAAGTTCAGTTTGTCAAAATACAGTGAGTATTGAAGCAACAAATAACTATGTACCGAATTTTGGGAATTGTTCTGCACAGAATTTTTTTACAACCAATTTTTTTTGCACTGAATTTTTTTTTACACTGACTTTTTAGTTGCAGATTTTTTTTACACTGAATTTTTACACGAGTTTTGAAGCAACAAATAATTCTGTACTGATTTTCTTTTAAAAAAATTTCACTTAATTTTTTTTACAATCAATTTTTTTTGCACTGAATTTTTTTTACACTGACTTTTTAGTTGCAGATTTTTTTACACTGAATTTTTACACAAGTTTTGAAGCAACATATAATTCTGTACTGATTTTTTTTTAATTTAATTTCACTGGATTTTTTTTTTTCAATCAATTTTTTTTGCACTGAATTTTTTACAATCTATTTTGCACTGAATTTTTTTTAAGTGAATTTTTTTTAACCTGAATTTTTACAATATTTTTTTTATTTCTGCACTGAATTTCTTTTGTCACAAAATTTTTTGGCACAGAATTTTTTTACAATGAATTTTTTTTGCACTGAATTTTTTTTACACTGACTTTTTAGTTGCATATTTTTGTACACTGAATTTTTACACAAGTTTTGAAGCAACAAATAATCCTGTACTGATTTTTTTAAATATTTTTCTGCACTGAATTTTTTTTCCACAATTTTTTGAATTGAATTTTTTTACAATATTTTTTTTTTGCACTGAAATTATTTTTCCCCACTATTATTTTTTACAATAATTTTTTTTGCACTGAATTTTTTTATATTTGACTTTTTATCCGTATATTTTTTTACTCTAAACTTTACAACTGGTGCTTCAGTTTTAATTCGCTGGGAGTGGGTCTTGAGTTTTGAAGCAACAAATAATTCTGCACAGAATTTTTTTTATTTACATGTTTTATACACTGAATATCTTTTCATAATGAATTTTTCTGCACCGATTTTTTTACATTGAATTTTAAAACACATTTTTACAAACTGAAATTTTATGTACTCACACATTTTTATTCACGGAAATTGTCAACATAATTTGATGTAAAAAAAAAAAATTCAATCCACAAAATTCAAACACAAACATTTTAGTTGCATAAATTCAGTATCCCAAATATAACAGACGCAAAATAACCTGAATAGGTGTTCAAATGTAATGTTAGCATGTAGCTCACATTGCTATGCTAGTGTTGCTAACAAAGCAACATTTATGGAGGTGAAATTGTGTCTATTATAAAAGCTTTTTTTGACACTGAATTTATGTAACTTAATTTTTTTGCATTTTAATTTAGTGAACAGAGTTTTTAGAAATCAAATTATGCTAAAAAAATAAATGATTGTGATCAAAATGTGTTTTAAAGTTCAGTTTGTCAAAATAGTTTTTGGAAATCCAGTGTACAAAAAAAGTCATTATAAAAAATTTGTTGACTGTAAACTCAGTGCAGAAATATTTGTTCTAATCGATTAGAACCAGCCAATGAGGTGCTTCAATCTTAATTTCCCGGGAATGGGTTTTGAGTTTTGAAGCAACAAATAATTATGTCCTGAATTTTAAAAAAAATAAAAAAATTAGCACTAAAGTTTTTGGGTTTTTTGCCCTGTATTTTATTACACTGACTTTTTCTTGGCACATTTTTCTACACTGAATTTTAAAACACTGTATTTTTATAAGCTGAAATTTTAAACACACATTAGAAGCACAAATTTGTATTCACTCAAATTGTCAGCATATGATTTAAGTTGACAAAATTCAAGGGCAAAAAATTAATTTACATAAATTCTGTGTCCAGAAAAGTGTTCAAAATAGAGGCAAATTAACATATAGCATGATGTTAAAATGTAATGTTAGCATGTAGCTCACAATGCTATGCCAGTGTTGCTAACATAGCTTGTATGTAGGTGAATTTGTCTTTTATTACGAAAGCTTTTTTTGACACTGAATTTATGTTAAAGAATTGTTTACGTTTGAATTTTGTGAACTGATTTTTATTTATTTACAAATTATGCTAACAATGTCATTTAATCAATTTGTGTTTAAAAGTTCAGGTATGTTAACATATAATGTTAGCATGTAGCTCACATAGCTATCCTTGTGTTGTTATTTTAACATGATGTTAAAATGTAATGTCAGCATGTAGCTCATATAGCTATTATAGTGTTGCTAACGTAACGTTATGTCAAAATGTAATGTTAGCATGTAGCTCACATAGTTTTACTAGTATTGCTAACTTGATGTTAAATTGTAATGTTAGCATGTAGCTCACAATGCTATGCTAGTGTTGCTGACCTAGCATGATTTTAAAATGTTATGTTAGCATGTAGCTCACATAGTTATTCTAGTGTTGCTAACTTAAAATGTTCCAATTCAATTGAAGTATTTATCTGTAAAGAACTTCAGCATTAAAAAAAGCATATTAACAAACATTGATTAACAAATCAAATGAATAAACATTAGCCAACATCATGAAATAATAAATGTTTAATAAACATGCTAACAAAGAGTGTGGATACGTTGTTAACCAGCAACATATATTAAAAAGTTAAAGTACCAATGATTGTCGCACAAACACGAGATGTGGCGAAATTATTCTCTGCATTTGACCCATCACCCTTTATCACCCCCTGGGAGGTGAGGGGAGCAGTGAGCAGCAGCGGTGGCCACGCCCGGGAATCATTTTTGGTGATTTAACCCCCAATTCCAACCCTTGATGCTGAGTGCCAAGCAGGGAGGTAATGGCTCCCATTTTTATAGTCTTTGGTATGACTCGGCCGGGGTTTGAACCCACAACCTACCCATCTCAGGGCGGACACTCTTAACCACTGAGTAGGTGAATATATAATCTGTTCCAAGGTCAAACTGTGGCAGATGTAGAAACTTGGTTGGCTGTCCAGGCAACTTTCTCATCGCCTCAAAAGTGGCCATTTGCTGTCACCAATCGTGTGTCTAGCCCCGCCCCTTTAGGTCCCATCCAAACCACTGCGCCGGAATGTGACAGCATGTCTTTTAATTGGCAGAAAGTGTGGTACCCTGACCTGCTGTCTGACGTGAAGGAGGACACCGACATGTCCCTGCTGGCCTGGCCGCTCATGGAGATAGCCAGGGTGCTGGAGGACAAGGACGGCCCGGGGGACATCAAGGTCCGTCTTGTAGTTGGACTCTTTCTTGTGTTTGTGTGTACATTCAGTCAGTGCATTGTGGTTTTTGCACCTCGGACCACAGCTTCTGGAGGTTGAGGAGGCTGCCTTCCAGATGATCAAAGGATACAGTGACAGCGAGGGTGAGTTCTCCTTCTACACACACACACACACCTACATACATTCTTATATTTGTTACCTTCTTGAGACCTCCGAAAAATGCCTACCTCTTTGGGACCACCCTTTCTAGATATATAAAGATTTGTATTTACATTTTTTTTTTTTTTTTTTTTAAATTTTCCTGAGGGAACTCTCCTGAAGGAATCAATAAAGTACTATCTATCTATCTATTAATAATATATACATATAAAAAAGGTAAGCTTTTAGGTATTTTTTTTAACATTTTTTGTTTGTAATTGTTGTTTGTTTTTCATTATTTACTTCAAGTTATTACAGTATGTCTGATTTTTGATTTTTTTAAATAAATTTTGGCCAAAGGGGGCACATTTCAATTTGTTACACACTTGTTATTACGTATGTTGGCCAGAGGGGGAACACTTTTAAAAGCGACAGTCAATTTGAAAAATCCCTCCTTTTTGGGACCACCTTCATTTTGATAGATGTCACCAGCAGGGGTGCACATGAGACATTCTCTATTAGATGCAATGTTATTGGGACCATGATTTATGTCATCACTTATTCACACCTCCTTGTATGGAAGATACTTTTCCTTATTCATGTCTCAAGAAGGGTAGAAATACAAGAACACACACACACATTCTTGTATTTGTTACTTCTTGAGATCTCTGAAAAATGCCTTCCTCTTTGGGACAACCCTTTTTAGATATATAAATATTTGTATTTACAACATTAATAATACATACATACTATGCAAATAAAATAAAGTTTTTTTTAATATTCATTATGTATTTAAAATTATTACAGTATGTCTCTATACACATACAAACCCCGTTTCCATGTGAGTTGGGAAATTGTTTTGTATGTAAATATAAACGGAATACAATGATTTTCGATGGGAGACAGGTCTGGACTGCAGGCGGCCAAGGAAATTACCCGCACTCTTTTTTTTTATTTTTTTTTACGAAGCCACGCTGTTGTAACACGTGCTGAATGTGGCTTGGCATTGTCTTGCTGAAATAAGCAGGGGCGTCCATGAAAAAGACGGCGCTTAAATGGCAGCATCTACAGTATGTTGTTCCAAAACCTGTATGTACCTTTCAGCATTAATGGTGCCTTCACAGATGTGTAAGTTACCCATGTCTTGGGCACTAATGCACCCCCATTCCATCACAGATGCTGGCTTTTCAACTTTGCGTCGATAACAGTCTGGATGGTTCGCTTCCCCTTTGGTCCGGATGACACGATGTCGAATATTTCCAAAAACAATTTGAAATGTGGACTCGTCAGACCACAGAACACTTTTCCACTTTGCATCAGTCCATCTTAGATGATCTCGGGCCCAGAGAAGCCGGCGGCGTTTCTGGGTGTTGTTGATAAATGGCTTTCGCTTTGCATAGTAGAGCTTTAACTTGCACTTACAGATGTAGCGAGGAACTGTATTTAGTGACAGTGGTTTTCTGAAGTGTTCCTGAGCCCATGTGGTGATATCCTTTAGAGATTGATGTCGGTTTTTGATACAGTGCCGTCTGAGGGATCGAAGGTCACGGTCATTCAATGTTGGTTTCCGGCCATACCGCTTACGTGGAGTGGTTTCTCCAGATTCTCTGAACCTTTTGATGATATTATGGACCGTAGATGTTGAAATCCCTAAATATCTTGCAATTGCACTTTGAGAAACGTTGTTCTTAAACTGTTTTGACTATTTGCTCACGCAGTTGTGGACAAAGGGGTGTACCTCGCCCCATCCTTTCTTGTGAAAGACTGAGCATTTTTTGGGAAGCTGTTTTTATACCCAATCATGGCACCCACCCGTTCCCAATTAGCCTGCACACCTGTGGGATGTTCCAAATAAGTGTTTGATGAGCATTCCTCAACTTTATCAGTATTTATTGCCACCTTTCCCAACTTCTTTGTCACGTGTTGCTGGCATCAAATTCTAAAGTTAATGATTATTTGCACACAAAAAAATGTTTATCAGTTTGAACATCAAATATGTTGTTTTTGTAGCATATTCAACTGAATGTGGGTTGAAAATTATTTGCAAATCATTGTATTCCGTTTATATTTACATCTAACACAATTTCCCAACTCATATGGAAACAGGGTTTGTATTTATTTTATTTTTTTAAATTAATTTTGGCCAAAAGGGGCACATTTTCATTTCTTACACACACGTATTACATATGTTGGCCAGAGGGGGAGCACTTCAAATTTTTACACACACTTATTTTATATGTTGACCAGAGGGGGAGCACTTTTAAAAGCGACACACAATTTGAAAAATCTCTCATTTTTGGGACTACCCTCATTTTGATATAAGTCACCACCAGGGGTGCAAATGAGACATTCTCTATTAGATGTAATGTTCTTGGGACCATGATTTATGTCATCACTTGTTCACACCTCCTCATATGGAAGCTGCTTTTCCTTCTTCATGTCTCAAGAAGGGTACAAATACAAGAACACTAGGGGTGTAACGGTATGTGTTTTGTATGTTTCGGTTCGGTACGGGTGTCTACCGAACGAGTATCTAAGCTAAAGTCTTAACAAGCTGCTTTGCTTCTTCTGCCTCTGTCTCAGCACCCAGCATTGTCCCACCCACACAACCATCTGATTGGTTACACAAAAAGCGATGACAGCCAATCAGCAGTGCGTATTTAGAGCGCATGTGGTAGAATGTCCAAATCTTAAACAGGAACAAAAGTGAATTTATTACAAAAGTTTTATTTACCCATAATCAAATGATACAAGGTTGGATTGAATTGCCATTAGGGGTGTGGGAAAAAATCGATTAGAATTCGAATCGCGATTCTCACGTTGTGCGATTCAGAATCGATTCTCATTTTTTAAAAATCGATTTAAAAAAAACAAAAAAAAAACACGTTTATTATTATTATTTTTTATTTTTTAAATTAATCAATCCAACAAAACAATACACAGCAATACCATAACAATGCAATCCAATTCCAAAACCAAACCCGACACAGCAACACTCAGAACTGCAATAAACAGAGCAATTGAGAGGAGACACAAATACGACACAGAACAAACCAAAAGTAGTAAAACAAAAATGAATATTATCAACAACAGTATCAATATTAGTTACAATTTCAACATAGCAGTGATTAAATATCCTTTCTTTGACATTATCATTAGACATTTATAAAAAAAAAAAAAAGAACAGTAGTGTCACAGTGGCTTACACTTGCATCGCATCTCATAAGCTTGACAACACACTGTGTCTAATATTTTCACAAAGATAAAATAAGTCATATTTTTGGTTCATTTAATAGTTAAAACAAATTTACATTATTGCAATCAGTTGATAAAACATTGTCCTTTATACAATTATAAAAGTTTTTTTTTACAAAAATCTACTACTCTGCTTGCATGTCAGCAGACTGGGGTAGATCCTGCTGAAATCCTATGTATTGAATGAATAGAGAATCCTTTTGAATCGGGAAAAAAAATCGTTTTTGAATCGAGAATCGTGTTGAATTGAGAAAAAAAAATCGATTTTGAATCGAATCGTGACCCCAAGAATCGATATTGAATCGAATCGTGGGACACCCAAAGATTCACAGCCCTAATTGCCACGATTACAGACAGTTTTCTCCTGAGAAAAAGAAAAGAGTTCCCTCGAGCAGGGAAAAAAAGGAAAGAGCTTGAATCATCCCTAGACTTGGTCTACTTGGTTATTTATCTGTCTCCCTGGTGGGTGTGTGTCCTGTCAACAGGAACCAGCTGTTTTTGGATCAACATTCTTGGATCTCTTCGCCATAACAAACAATCAAGATATCATTGTACAATGTCAGGGTGACGCGCCCTGTCATGTCCTCCTTAATGCTTTTCGACCTCACTCTCTCGGACTTGACAAACAACAAAATAGAATAAGTACAAAGGTCAGAAATTCCACTACACGCATGTACCGTAGTCAGTGCTTCAGCGTCGAGCAGATAGGTGTTTAGCAGGTGAGCATCAGGCAGCGTACTCTCCCCAAATGATAATAAACACCTCCCAGTCAACTACTAGTAACATCACTATGAGCCCGTTGACCTTCTAGAACCTTAAACTGCAGCTCAGCTCGCTTGCACTCCTGGCTTGAGGTGAAGGCTAATTAGCTTTTAGCGTAACTTTAGCTCATTTTGTGGTGTGTGTATGTGTGTGTGTGTGTAGTCTCTCCTATTGCTATTGTACAATTTTTTCAGCTATAAAAATGACAACATAAAGGAAGTAGTTGAAAGCTTCAATAATTATTTTGTAAATATTGGACCAAAATTGGAAGAAAGGATTCCAGACCCAGTTCCAATTGAGGACTATAATGATACCATAGAGCGAAATCCCAACTCCATGTTCCTCAGTAATGTGACACAGGAGGAAATAGTTACAATCGCGAAAAAATGTAAATCTAAGACTTCAACTGATTGTAACGGAATTGATATGGAAACGATAAAAAAGGTTATTGAAGCGATCTCAGGACCATTAATGTACATTAGTAACCTATCATTTCAAACAGGTACATTTCCAAACAAAATGAAAATAGCTAAAGTTGCACCAATTTATAAGACTGGAGACAAACATCAATTTACAAATTATAGACCTGTTTCTCTACTTCCACAATTTTCTAAAATCATTGAAAAACTGTTCAATAACAGATTAGAAAGTTTCATAAATAAAAATAGAATACTCGAAGAGAACCAATATGGATACAGAGCTAATGTTTCAACTTCAATGGCTTTAATTGAAATTACAGAAGAAATTACCAATGCAATAGATAGTAAAAAATGTGCGGCAGCGGTTTTTATGGATCTAACTAAAGCATTTGACACAATTACCGGTAATCACAATATTTTAATAAAAAAACTAGAACGATATGGCATCAGTGTTAAACTGGATAAGAAGTTATCTAATGAACAGGAAACAATACGTGAAGCTAGGCAAACACACGTCTACAACGCTATATATATCCTGTGGTGTACCTCAGGGATCAATACTAGGACCTAAATTATTCAATCTCTATATAAATGACATTTGTAAAGTTACAAAAGATTTAAAGTTAGTATTATTTGCGGATGATACAACAGCGTTTTGTTCAGGAGAGAACACACAGGAGATAATACAAATAATAACAGAAGAAATTAACAAATTAAAAAGATGGTTTGACAAAAACAGACTATCGTTGAATCTTAGTAAAACTAAAATAATGCTATTTGGTAACAGTAGAAGAGAAAGGCAAACACAAATACAAATAGACGGAATAGAAATTGAAAGAGTAAATGAAACCAAATTTCTAGGTATAATGATTGATGATAAATTGAACTGGAAATCTCACGTAAAAAATATACAACATAAAGTTGCAAGAAACACGTCAATAATGAATAAAGCAAAACATGTTCTAGACCAAAAATCCCTTCATATTCTCTACTGCTCACTAGTGTAACCATATCTGAGCTACTGTGTAGAAATATGGGGAAATAATTACAAAAGTACACTTCATTCATTAACGGTGCTACAAAAAAGATCAGTTAGAATAATACATCATGTTGGATATAGAGAACATACAAACCCTTTATTTATTGAATCAAAAATACTGAAATTTCCACGACATAGTGAATTTGCAAACAGCTAAAATTATGCACAAAGCAAACTATAACCTGCTAGCCAAGAATATACAACAATTCTTCTCAAAAAAAGAGAAATATAATCTTAGAGAAAAACGTAATTTAAAACATTTGTTTGCACGCACAACACTTAAGACCTTCAGTATATCAGTATGTGGAATTAAATTATGGAATGGATTAAGCAAAGCAATCAAACAATGTACTAATATGATCCACTTCAAGAAACTCTTCAAACTTAAAGTGTTTACAAAGTACAAAGAAGAAGAACCATGACAAACATTCTCAATTTATTTCATCCATCCATTCATTCATTCTTAAAGTAATTTTACTTATCATATGAAATATGACTTACTTCACCAATTATTATTATTATTAAATTCTTACTATTATTTATTTATTTATTTATTTTTATTGTGATTACTTATGGAGTTTATTGTGACTAAATTGTGAACAGGAAGTGAACAAAAAGTTTTGCAACTGTTATGTAAAGAAAAGGGGTAGGATTAAATAAGCTCTGCTTCTTCCTACTCCTCTTCGAACATGTTGAAAAGAGAAACTGGAAATTGTGATGTATCATGTTGTATGCTTGCATGTTCGAAATAAACTCAAACTCATAGTTACAGACCCCGTTTCCATATGAGTTGGGAAATTGTGTTAGATGTAAATATAAACGGAATACAATGATTTGCAAATCCTTTTCAACCCATATTCAATGAATGCACTACAAAGACAAGATATTTGATGTTCAAACTCATAAACGTTATTTTTTTTTTGCAAATAATAATTGACTTAGAATTTCATGGCTGCAACACGTGCCAAAGTAGTTGGGAAAGGGCATGTTCACCACTGTGTTACATCACCTTTTCTTTTAGCAACACTCAATAAACGATTGGGAACTGAGCAAACTAATTGTTGAAGCTTTGAAAGTGGAATTCTTTCCCATTCTTGTTTTATGTAGAGCTTCAGTCGTTCAACAGTCTGGGGTCTCCGCTGTCGTATTTTACGCTTCATAATGCGCCACACATTTTCGATGGGAGACAGGTCTGGACTGCAGGCGGGCCAGGAAAGTACCCGCACTCTTTTTTTACGAAGCCACGCTGACTGTGGCTTGGCATTGTCTTGCTGAAATAAGCAGGGGCGTCCATGAAAAAGACGGCGCTTAGATGGCAGCATATGTTGGTCCAAAACCTGTATGTACCTTTCAGCATTAATGGCGCCTTCACATATGTGTAAGTTACCCATGCCTTGGGCACTAATACACCCCCATACCATCACAGATGCTGGCTTTTAAACTTTGCGTCGATAACAGTCTGGATGGTTCGCTTCTCCTTGGTCCGGATGACACGATGTTGAATATTTCCAAAAACAATTTGAAATGTGGACTCGTCAGACCACAGAACACTTTTCCACTTTGTATCAGTCCATCTTAGATGAGCTCGGGCCCAGCGAAGCCGACGGCGTTTCTGGGTGTTGTTGATAAATGGCTTTCGCTTTGCATAGTAGAGCTTTAACTTGCACATACAGATGTAGCGAGGAACTGTATTTAGTGACAGTGGTTTTCTGAAGTGTTCCTGATCCCATGTGGTGATATCCTTTAGAGATTGATGTCGGTTTTTGATACAGTGCCGTCTGAGGGATCAAAGGTCACGGTCATTCAATGTTGGTTTCCGGCCATGCCGCTTACGTGGAGTGATTTTTCCAGATTCTCTGAACCTTTTGATGATATTATGGACCGTAGATGTTGAAATCCCTAAATTTCTTGCAATTGCACTTTGAGAAACGTTGTTCTTAAACTGTTTGACTATTTGCTCACGCAGTTGTGGACAAAGGGGTGTACCTCGCCCCATCCTTTCTTGTGAAAGACTGAGCATTTTTTGGGGAGCTGTTTTTATACCCAATCATGGCACCCACCTATTCCCAATTAGCCTGCACACCTGTGGGATGTTCCAAATACGGTAAGTGTTTGATGAGCATTCCTCAACTTTATCAGTATTTATTGCCACCTTTCCCAACTTCTTTGTCACGTGTTGCTGGCATCAAATTCTAAAGTTAACGATTATTTGAAAAAAAAAAAAAGTTTATCAGTCTGAACATCAAATATGTTGTCTTTGTAGCATATTCAACTGAATATGGGTTGAAAATGATTTGCAAATCATTGTATTCTGTTTATATTTACATCTAACGCAATTTCCCAACTCATATGGAAACGGGGTTTGTACATTAATCATTAGTAATGGAGCAACCTAGTTTTGAATGGCAGGGTCCCTGCTATCACATGTTGATAAAAATATAACATTTACATAATAAAAATCAACTACAGGCTTCCTGTAATATATTAAGCATGATGAGTTGACTTGAAACTGTTTAATGTTGCACTTTTTATATGTAGAAGAAAAGTTTTGTCATTTTATTTAATCTGAGCAACAACTTGAGGCAGTTTAATGTTGATTAACGTGGGCAGAATTATTTTAGTGTTCCCAATGTTAAAAGGATAAAGCCATTGTTTACACATTTGGTAAATAAATAGCCCAAAAATTTATATTTTGTTGTTTTCTTACTGTACCGAAAATGAACCGAACCGTGACCTCTGAACCGAGGTATGTACAGAACCGACATTTTTGTGTTCCGTTACACCCCTAAAGAACACACACACACACACACACACACACACACACACACACACACACACACACACACACACACACACACACACACACACACACTTGTTTACGAACGTTCTCCCGGCCACAGCAATCATCTTGATAAGGTACCTGGCGCACGGCGCTGCGCACCAGCCCACAGACACGCCCACCACGCCCTCAACCTCCGTGAGGATGGAGGAGCAGCAGCAGCAGCAGGAGGAGGAGGAGGACCAGTCACAGAGGATGGTCCTGCTGGGCCACAGGGAGGTCCTCGTCGCCGCCGACGACCTGGATCCATCGTCTGCTCCCTGGTCCCGGGGTTTGGTCCACGAAGTCCCTCAGCCGCGATGTCAGGGAAACGGCAGCAACTTCCTGAATGGCTACAAAGGAGGGAAGCCTCTTATTGGTGAGTATTGAGGATGAGAATGTTCATTTCCATATGCATCACCTTCTTTTTCTTTTTCACTCGGCTGCAGGCAGCAAAGAGTAAGAGCTCGTCAAAAATCACATGCTGCAAAAATGTTGCTCAAAGATCCTCTTTAGGACAAAATGGTCGTCAAAGGTTGTGTAAATGTAGAGTGACTGGTTTTCAAGGCTGATACTGATAATTAATAGTCAAGGAGGCCGATAAGCGATATTTGAAGCTGGTATTAATTTGCAGTAAAAGTAATGGCAGCACGGTGCAACAGGGGTTAGTGCATGTGCCTCACAATAAGAAGGTCCTGAGTTCAATCCCGGCCTCGGGATCTTTCTGTGTAGAGTTTGCATGTTCTCCCCGTGACTGTGTGGGTTCCCTCCAGGTACTCCGGCTTCCTCCCACCGCCAAAAACATGCACCTGGGGATAGGTTGATTGGCAACTCTAAATGGTCCCTAGTGTGTGAATGTGAGTGTGAATGTTGTCTATCTGTGTTGGCCCTGTAATGAGGTGGCGACTTGTCCAGGGTGTACCCCGCCTTCCGCCCGAATACAGCTGAGATAGGCTCCAGCACCCCCCGCGACCCTAAAAGGGACAAGTGGTAGAAAATGGATGGATGTATATTATACGTCAGTAAACATATGGACAAGTTGTTTTTGAACATTATTCTTTATGTAGTGACATAATGTTTTATGTGACGCTAATGTGTTTAATTTAGCATTAAAAACATCAAAGACCTTTTATTACGTGTGTTTAAGAGGAGCATTTGTAAATATGCCAAATAAATATGTCATATCTCTACATCACAATAACTCACCATCTACTCCCTTTGATACACTTTTATAACACTTGATGGATTTAATACTGTGTAAGGTTTCTTCGTGAGGAACCCTGAAATAATTGTGGGTTGTGAATTTTATTTTCGAACATGTATTGTATTTTTCGGACTATAAGGCGCACTTGAAATCCTTAAATTTTCTCAAAAACGAACTGCACCTAATGCAGGGGTGTTTAAACTTTTAGACTTTGGGCCACATTGGGCTAAAAGACTTTTGCGGAGAGCTGAAAGCTGACTGCATGTAAAGTAATAATTTATATATACATTTGCATATAGCCTATACATTTTTGTGTGTGTATATATATATATTTGTGTGTGTATATATATATATTTGTGTGTGTATATATATATATATATTTGTGTGTGTATATATATATATATATATATATATATATATATATATATATATATATATATATATATATATATATATATATATATAATGAAGAAAATAAGTATTTGAACACCCTGCTATTTTGCAAGTTCTCCCACTTAGAAATCGTGGAGGGGTCTGAAATTTTCATGGTAGGTGCATGTCCACTGTATGAGAGAGAACCTAAAAAGTAAAAATCCAGAAATCACAATCTATGATTTTTTAACAATTTATTTGTGTGATAAAGCTGAACATAAGTATTTGAACACCAACATTAATATTTGGCAGAGTAGCCTTTGTTTGCAATTACAGAAGTCAAACGTTTCCTGTAGTTCTTCACCAGGTTTGTACAGACTGCAGGAGGGATTTTGGCCCACTCCTCCACACAGATCTTCTCTAGATCAGTCAGGTTTCTGGGCTGTCGCTGAGTAACACAGACTTTCAGCTCCTTCCAAAGATTTTCAATTGGATTTAGGTGTGGAGACTGGCTAGGCCACTCCAGAACCTTGATATGATTCTTACGAAGCCACTTCTTGGTTTTCCGGGCTGTGTGCTTTGGGTCATTGTCATGTTGGAAGATCCAGCCACGACTCATCTTCAATGATCTGACTGAGGGAAGGAGGTTTTTGGCCAAAATCTCACAATACATGCCTGCAGTCATCCTCTCCTTAATACAGTACAGTACAGTCGTCCTGTCCCATGAGCAGAAAAACACCCCCAAAGCATGATGCTACCACCCCCATGCTTCACAGTAGGGATGGTGTTCTTGGGATGATACACATCATTCTTCTTCCTCCAAACACGCATAGTGGAATTATGACCAAAAAGGTCAATTTTGGTCTCATCTGTCTACAAAACTTTCTCCCATGACTCCTCTGGATCATCCAAATGGTCATTGGCAAACTTAAGACGGGCCTTAACATGTGCTGGTTTAAGCAGGGGAACCTTCCGTGCCATGCATGATTTCAAACCATGACGTCTTAGTGTATTACCAACAGTGACCATGGAAACAGTGGTCCCAGCTCTTTTCAGGTCATTGATCAAGTCGTGCCGTGTAGTCCTGGGCTGATTCCTCACCTTTCTTAGCATCATTGAGACCCCACGAGGTGACATCTTGCATGGGGCTCCACTCCGATTGAGATTGACCGTCATGTTTAGGTTCTTCCATTTTCTAATGATTGCTCCAACAGTGGACCTTTTTTCACCAAGCTGCTTGGCAATTTCTCCGTAGCCCTTTCCATCCTGGTGGAGTTGTACAATTTCCAGCTACTGGATCAGAATAGAAATGTAAAAATGTCAAACTTTGGCTGCCACAGGTCTTCACAGAGTGTCTGAGTGCATCGGAGACGACGGCTACACCGCTTGTTTCCTGTGCCACTGCTGCTGCACGCGAGTCAACAAGTGGGCTTTAATTGAGCACGTCAGCAGCTCGGCTCATGTCTTCAACTACCTGGTCAGTTTGAGAGTGTGTGAGGGACACATCTGGCTGAGGGAGCGTGAGGTTCAACACGAAGGTCTGTGTGCAGATGGAAACTCGCCATGAGCAGGTGGAGGTCATGGGACCCGATGTTCATACCAATGATCAGCTTCTTCAGTCGCTGGCCAAGCAGGTGGAGCGCGAGGAGGGAAGAGGGGACATGGAGGTAAACGCTTGTGAAAACCACCTCACTGCGCTCGTGACCACGTTCTTTCAAGATTTGTTGTGTTTGCAGGTGGTCAGCGCACCCCCGTTCCTTTGCGGCCTCCTCTCAAATAAAGGTTACAACTGGTGTAAGTACGCATGCATACTTTGATTTGTACTTCAAAGAGGTGCTCTTTATTTAGTCATTATCGTCTCACTTACAGTTTATGAACATCCACTTGCTGGACATAAAATAAAGTTAGCATGGTAGGACTTAGCATATGTCAAGTACCAGGTTATATAACTCTGGGGTAAACAGTTGTAAATTTAGCAAAAAATGTTAACATGATAATGTCAGCATGTATTAGGTTATGTGACTTTAAAGTGTATGGCTGTGAAATTAGCTATAAAGTTAGCAGGCTAACAGTTAGAATGTGTCATGTATATGACTACGGGGTGTATGGTGGCAAAATTGGCTAAAACGTTAACATGTTAACAGTTGGCATATCTCAAGTACCAAGGACAAAGCTACGAACAATGGGAGACCGGGCTTTCTGCTCCGCCGCTCCTAGTCTGAAACGCTCTCCCTGACCATCTGAGGGCACCACAGACTGTGGATGCTTTTAAAAAAGGCTTAAAAACCCTTCTTTTTAAAAACGCCTTTTTTTAGATATATGCATACTAGTTTTAGCTATTTGGCTGTTATAGTTTTTATTTTATTTTTTTAAATTATCTTTTAATTTTTATTTTTTTTAATACACTGTAGCACTTTGAGGTTGTTTACTCAATGTAAAGTGCTTTTTACAAATAAAATCTATTATTAGGGACCGAGTCCCTTTGGGACAGAGGACCCTATTGTATTTCTAGCGTTTTATTATTATACAGCCGCCTCTTTGAGCTGTAATTTGACCCCCTTATCGTGCTTCAAAACTCACCAAATTGGACACACACTTCAGGACTGGCGAAAATTGCGATCTAATCAAAAAACCAAACCCCGAAACTGGGCTCTAGCGCCCCCTAGGAAGAAAACACAGACAAAACTGCCTGTAACTCCCAGTAGGAATGTCGTAGAGACATGAAACAAAAACTTCTATGTAGGTCTCACTTAGACCTATATTTCATACACTGACAACCCCCAGCAATAATCAACAGGAAGTTTGCAATTCCCCCTTCAAAACAAAAGTTGTGTAAAAACAGTCACCTTTTTCCAAACATCTCCTCTGAGCGCGTTTGTCGTTTCGGCTTCAAATTAGCACAGGAGAGAAATTGAACCCTTCTGATTAAAACTTGATGAAAGAGTTTTAATTACTGCTCCGGTTTGGATTTTATGAGCCCTCAAAGTCGGTCCCGTCCATTGCTGCTTGCAGCTTTATTATTGTTATTATAAGTTTGACTGTATGGTAAACCATTGTAAAATATGTGTTAAAAGTTAGCATGCTAACAATTAACACGTAATTTGCCTAGTTATATGACAATGCGGTGCATGGTGGCCAAATTGGCTAAAAAGTTAGCATGTTAGCATTAGCAGTATTGAGTCTGGTGTAAACAGTTTTAAAAGTTAGCATGCTGACAAATAACGTGTCTTGTAGCAAGTTATATGACAATGGGGTATATGGCGGGTAATTTGACTAAAAAAGTTAGCATGCTAACAGTATATGTCGAGTACCAACTTATACAACTCTAGGGTGCATGGTGTCAAAATCGGCTAAAAAAGTTTGCATGCTAATAGTAGTATGGTAACAGTTAGCAAATGTTGAGTACAATGTTATATGACTGGGGTAAACAGTTGTAAAGTAAGTTTAAAAAGTTAGTATGCTAACAATAATAGGTGTTAATGTACCAAGTTAATCGTATGACAGGAAAATTTGCTAAAAAGTTGGCATGTTAACGTTTGCATGCTAACGGTTAGCATATTTCAAGTACCAAGTTATGACTCTGGGTTAAACAGTTGTAAAAGTTTAGCATGTGTTGTGTACCAAGTTATAGGACTATGAGGTGTATTGGGTTTAAAAGTTAGCTTGCTAACTTAGTATATGTCAAGTATCAAATTATACCACGGTTGTAAAATTAGTTTTTTAAAAGTTACCATGCTAACAGTTAGCAGGTGTCATATACCAAGTTATATGACTGAGGTGTATGGCGGAAACATTGGTTAAAAATCTAGCATGCTAACATTTAGCATATATCAAATACAGCTCTGGGGGCCCAAACTTTGCCATTCGTTGTTTTCTCGTCTTACATAAGGATTGTAAATGACAGGCAAAATTCTCTTAAAAAAGTTCAAATCCCCTTTCATAATTTCTCTACATCCTGTCAACGTGCTGTGGCGAAATCGAAAAAAATGAACACGTCGGGGAAAAGCACATTTCAGCAAAAGTTGCTGGCTGGCCAACTTTTCTAAACCAGAGTAAAGCTTGTTGATGGTGAACCCAGAGAGGCGTTCTGCAGCATGTGCAAAAATAATCCAAACTTTGCTCAATGGGCATCAATGCGATGAAATCTCTGATCATAAGTCGGCCATTAAGAGCAGGTAGCAGTTAACCATGTCAAATTTCCTTTGGCGTGACCAACAAAAGCAACTTCAGCTGCCGCTACTGCAGAAAAATAAAATACAAATACATTCTCAGATAAAACGGTCATGTGAGCATATTCTAATTTATAAGACAGTAACAGTTAATATAAACTGTTCTGTATTGGACATTTTCTGATCAAGTATTCAGACAAAATTGCCTTTTTTTAAATTTTATTGAATGGCTCAAGCTGTTAAATAGACACAAGTCACACACATGGCAAGTGTTAGTGAGAGAGTGTGTTGAGGAAGGAGCGCATTGCTCTTTTACCCTGGATACCAGATGGGAGGGGACGAGAGCACATGACACAACAGTGGAAAGTACCGACCGTTAGACTCGTGTTTTTCAACCACTGTGCCACCAGATACAGTCTGGTGTGCCATGGGAGATTATGTAATTTCACCTATTTGGGTTAAAAATATTTTATGATAAACAGTAATTATAATCTGCAAATAAAGTGCCGTTGTTGAGTTTCGGTGCCGTCGAGAGCTCGGCAAAGTAACCGTGTAATACTCTTCCATATCAGCAGGTGGCAGCAGGTAGCTGATTGCTTCGTAAACGTCGTATCTCATGCTTAAACCAAAAATAAACAAAAAGGCGAGTGCCCCTAAAAACGGCAAACTAAAACTGAACCGGCTACAAAGTAAACAAAAACAGAATGCTGGACGACCGCAAAGACTTGCAGCGTGTGGAGCAGACTGCGTCCACAAAGTACAGCCGTAAATGACATGACCATCAACAATTTCCACACAAAGAAGGATAGTGTCCGCACAACTGAAATAGTCTTGATTGCTAAAACAAAGCAGGTGCGAGGAATAGCGCTCAAAGGAAGACATGAAACTGCTACAGGAAAATACCAATAAAACAGGAAAAGCCACCAAAATAGGAGCGCAAGACACTACACACAGGAAAACACCAAAAAACTCCAAATAAGTCACAGCGTGCTGTGACAGGTCGTGACTCTTACTTTGAGACAAGAGCTAGAGTGATGCATGGTTGGTTATGGTTTGAATTCATATCCAACAATTGCAACAATTACTTTTTACTGTCAATATCAACTACCGAGTTTACATTTTTAATGTGTTCTGCTGGTGGGGGTGTGCCTGCGCATTTTTTCAATGAACAAAAATGTGCCTTGGCTCCAAAAAGGTTGAAAAACACTGCGTTAGACAATGGTGCACTGTTAACCAGTATAGAGAAGTTGTTACTCTTGAAATGAGTGAACCATGACAAGGTCACATCCAGGTCAGAGTGTGCTTTCCACACAGCAATATTGGAGTTCATGCAAAGGTACATAAATGTTTTCCATCACGGTTCAACTATTCAATCGTATCATTGTCAAATGCTTCCAGTATTGTCCAGACAGACAGTTGTAAGCTTTTGACTAAATATAAGGATATGGCATCACGTTAGATTTGCTGATACCTGTATAAACCCTGTATTAAAGCATAAAGATCTGGTATCGGCGCTACCGATATTTGAGTATCGATCCGCATATCACTACTACGTGTTTAAAAAAAATAATAATGAGGGCCTCTAGTTGAAATGCATGGACCGGAAATGGTTGTCAGTCAAATTCCACAGTGCTCGTGCATGATAGAAGTTAGCATTTCATGCTTTTGTTCTTCTCTGGCTTTTTTTTTTTTTTGTCTTTTTGCAGGCATCAAAAGGCTTTGGAAGCGGACCTACCCCAACACCCGCAGGTGGAATAAAGCCAACAAAGGTGTGTCTTACAAATAGGGATGGGAATTGATAACATTTTACCAGTTTCGATTCGTTGAACGGTTCTCTTATCGAAAAATGAGACCAAAAAGGTGGATTAGTATCAGTTTAGTTTAGAGTACAGGTGTCAAATTCAAGGCCTGGGGCCAGATCTGTCTCAACAAATCATTGTATATGGCCCACAAATATGTCAATAAAGTACCTTTATTTTTTTTTAAAGAAAAAACTGTATGGACTGCATGAAATTGCATATCTTTGAAACTTTTGATATCATCTAATATTGCAACAAATACATGAAACTTTCCAAACATTTTTTATGTTCTATAAATACCTCAATATATGCGTGACTTGAGATTTTTAAGCAAGTTATTCATCAAATTATAAAATTGACAATGGATTTTACGGTAAATTTTATGGTGGTTTTTACAGCATGCTTAAATTGAAAAAAACTCTACCACTCTTTTTTTCTGTTGACGGAGCTGCCAGTTTTTACTGTAAAAGCTACAGTTTATTTAATTTTTTTTACAGTGTACGTAAAAAATAAATATACCACAAATTCCGAACAATAAACCGCTACTTTTTTCCTACGCTTTAAACCCTTCGGCTTATAAAACGGAACGGCTAATTTATGGATTTTTCTACCCTAGCAGCCATAAAGTTTTGAATTTTACCATTAGTATTCAACAGACACTACCAAGGTGGGTTATTGTTGTTGTTATTAGTTAATGCTACCGACGCTAGCTTGATTACCTTACGATAGCCCGCACAAATATGCATGAAAAAACCCCAGCAGATGTCACACACGGGACGCTTTAGTAAGTAAGATTTTTTTTAATTGTATTGTAAAACCTACAAATGTTGCTTAGAGTGACAAATGAAGGATTGATACGAGCAGAAACGCTATGGGCGGCTAGAAGATGGAATGGCACTTCTACTTCCGGTTGAAAGCTCTAAACCAGGGGTGTCAAACCTATTTTAGCTCAGGGGGCTGCATGGAGGAAAATCTATCCCGACAACTTCAGATATTTTTATTGTATTTTGGCCGAAAATAGAACAAGCACATTGTGAAAATGCACACATTACAAGTAATCCTTTTGGCAAAACACTCCCAAGTTAGTTGAAAGTTCTGAGGAAAATATTGGTGTAGTTTCAAAAGGAAAACATTGGTGTAGTTTCAAAAGGAAAACATTGGCGTAGTTTCAAAAGGAAAACATTGGCGTAGTTTCAAAAGGAAAACATTGGCGTAGTTTCAAAAGGAAAACATAGTTTCAAAAGGAAAACATTGGCGTAGTTTCAAAAGGAAAACATTGGCGTAGTTTCAAAAGGAAAACATTGGCGTAGTTTCAAAAGGAAAACTGGTGTAGTTTCAAAAGGAAAACTGGTGTAGTTTCAAAAGGAAAACATTGGTGTAGTTTCAACCGGAAAACATTGGCGTAGTTTCAAAAGGAAAACTTTGGCATAGTTTCTAAAGGAAAACATTGGTGTAGTTTCTAAAGGAAAACATTGGTGTAGTTTCAAAAGGAAAACATTGGTGTAGTTTCAAAAGGAAAACATTGGTGTAGTTTCAAAAGGAAAACGTCGGTGTAGTTTCAAAAACACCATGAAGAACACAATAGACTTAGACATGGTTTCAATGTTTTCACACGGCCATTAAACTTTAAGCACTTTCTGTTTAGCATTCTCATGTTGGCGGTTCATTCAAGACCTGTTCGGAAAAGCAATCGAGTGTTTACTCAAACTGCCGCATTGGTGACATCCGCAACTGCCACAACACATTCATTTATCATCATTCAAGTATTACTATTGTCAAAATGACACCATGGTAGCCAAATTTAAGGTAACATAACTACAAAGTTAACCAATGTGAACATTTAAACATAAAATAAAATAAAGCAAACAACAAATGTAGAGAAACACATTTTTACAATGTAGTTCAGGGTGCGCATCATGCCGTCAACCAATTGCGAGCCCCGCATGGAACTCTTAACTACTTAAATCTGTGCATCTTACCATTTCTTTATTTTATTCTTTGAATAGATAATTTACAACTAAATAAGGTATTGTGCGTCGCTACTGCATTAGTCTGCTGCCAGCCACAACAGGTGCAGCTAATGGCTTGCACCTGCGCTGATTGGAGTAGCGTCAGCCAATCCAGAGGGCGCTTAAAGTCAGTTGACACGTCATCGTTGAACAGTGCCATATGTGACGTGGGTTATACCTGAATTGCTATTGCGACATCCAGTGGGGACATTTAGAACAGCAGCTCGTTTTTGTACTTGGCAAACTCTCCTTGCAGGCCGAATTCAACCTGTTTGACACACCTGCTCTAAACAGAAGGGCGCAAAGCAGCGCCTGCATTGAGCGAACTCGTCCAAAAGATGGCACCATAGCACAAACGATAACACACCATTTCAATGTCTTTGCTTGTTTTGTTTGAAAACTTTTTGCTTTACGGACGTCTGCGAAGAAAAATCCATAGATCAGCCGCACCGTTTTATAGGCCGCTGTGTTTAAAGTGTAGGAAAAAGTAGCGGCTTGTAGTCCGGAATTTACGGTATTACAAGTAGGTCTGTTGCAATAATTTTCTTGTAAAATGTAGCCAAAGTTTGGAGTGTTTACGGAGTGGGCGCCATGTTGCTGTCTGACGTGATTACGCACCTTGGGTAATGATAATTCCACCCGCAAGAATTGTCAGGGAATTGTTTTAATAAAAAAAAAAAAAAGGCAAGCGATTCCAAGGAAGTGATACACTGGGAACCGGTTTTTGATTTCCATCTCTACTTACATAGTTGACTAGGTTCCATTGTGGACTCTTCAACGTGTCGTGGTGATTTTGTCCTCCAAGGTTCAAGGGTCAACAGGCCACCCAAACATCGGGAGAGTCACAGCCGGAAGAGAAGGACGGAGGCGAAACCCACCGTGTTCAAGGTAAGCCTGCCTCTTACTGAAGGTCCGCTGCTGCTGGAGAGGACCTCTTTCAGCCAGGAGAGCCCGCCCGGCTCGCCGGTCCCGTGGCCCAAATCTCAAAAGCCGGAGCCTAATTTGGAGTCGGAGGTGCCCGGTTTGAACATAGACTCTGAGCCGCCTGCCGAGATCCAGTCCTTCAACGTTGGTCTTGGCGAGGATCGATACGCGCCGGCTGACTTGGCTGTGGAGCTGTACGTCGGTCAGCCCAACATGGAGGACGTGAACCCCGGCAGACTGCAACAGGTTTTAGAAAGCCCGGGGAGGGACTGCATGAACGAGTGGCAAAGCGGTGCGCCGGGCGCCGAGTGGTCCGCCTACAGCCACGCCTTCTCGCACAAACAGGGCTATGCCTTGCAGTTTTACAACTCGTCCTCGGACGTTCCCGCCACCGCATGCCACTTTGACTACCGGCATCAGCCCGCCGCCCAGTCCACGTCACACGGCATCAGCAGTGTCGCTATGGTCACCGCCGGGCACCACCTCAACGCCCAAAAGATGCCGCCTCCCTTCGTTTACCCCCCCGCCGCGCACGGCAACGGCACGGCCCCGGCGGGACACGGAGTCCACATTCACGGGATCAAGCAGGAGCGATATCAGACATACACGCAATTCCAAAGCGGACCCGCCCAGGCGGCCCAGACCTACTGGACTCACCCTGTGGCCTACCAGGCCGTCCAAGTGGGTCAAGAGCAGGTGTATCAGGGTTATAACACGTCACCTTGGGGGTCACAGCCCTCGACTTACCATCCACACCCAGGCGGCCACTGGGGGGCTCACCTGAATGCATCTGTCCCACCTGGACCAGCTCTCTAAAGCCACCAGTTCTGACAAAATACCACTTCGATTGACACTTTTTTTTTTTTTTCTTCATTTGGTTGGAGGGGAAAGTTAAATTTAGTTACCACAATGGCGGGAAGTAAAAAGGGACACTGTTTGACTGTTATAATTTCAAGGCAAGTTTGACCATGGCTCCAGTATAGTTGTCCACATAACTCCTACAAATGTGATACTGGACATTGAACACATTTTGGGTGTTGCATCATGATGTGTGTCGCCTGATGGTGCGTTTGAGTGTTCAGAGATGGAAACGTTATATAATGCAAAAATTTTGTTAAATTTGCATTTCATATATAAACCATCAGAAGTGTGTGATGAATTGGTGCCTGTTTACAACGGAGATTTTCAAAGAGTATTAATTAGACTTAGACAAACTTTAATGATCCACAAGGGAAATTGTTCCACACAGTAGCTCAGTTACTAATGATGGAAAAGATGGAAAGCACAGTGCAGATATAAAATAGACTACAAGCAATATAAAATATAACATATATACGTAATATTTACATAATATATGTACAGTATGACATATATATACTGATATTAATTAACGATGTCTTACTGTCCATCCATCCATCTTCTTCCGCTTATCCGAGGTTGGGTCGCGGGGGCAGCAGCCTAAGCAGGGAAGCCCAGACTTCCCTCTCCCCAGCCATTTTGTCCAGCTTCTCCCAGGAGATCCCGGGATACATAGTCTCCCCAATGTGTCCTGGGTCTTCCCCGTGGCCTCCTACCGGTCGGACGTGCCCTAAACACCTCCCTAGGGAGGCGTTCGGGTGGCATCCTGACCAGATGCCCGAACCACCTCATCTGGCTCCTCTCGATGTGGAGGAGCAGCGGCTTTAGTTTGAGCTCCTCCCGGATGACAGAGCTTCTCACCCTATCTCTAAGGGAGAGCCCCGCCACTCGGCGGAGGAAACTCATTTGTACCCGAGATCTTGTCTTTTCGGTCATAACCCAAAGCTCATGACCTTATAGTTGAGGATGGGAACAGAGATCGACCGGTAAATTGAGAGCTTTGCCTTCCGGCTCAGCTCCTTCTTCACCACAACGGATCGATACAGCGTCCGCAATCAACCAACCAATCAATCAATCAATCAATGTTTATTTATATAGCCCTAAATCACTAGTATCTCAAAGGGCTGCACAAGCCACAACGACATCCGCGGTTCAGCGCCCAAGTAAGGGCAAGGAAAAACTCACAACCCAGTGGGACGTCGATGAGAATGACTATGAGAAACCTTGGAGAGGACCGCAGATGTGGGTAACCACCCCCCTCTAGGGGAGACCGGATGCAATGGACGTCGAGTGGGTCTGACATAATATTGTGAAAGTCCAGTCCATAGTGGATCTAACATAATAGTGTGAGAGTCCAGTCCATAGTGGATCTAACATAATAGTGAGAGTCCAGTCCATAGTGGATCTAACATAATAGTGTGAGAGTCCAGTCCATAGTGGATCTAACATATTAGTGTGAGAGTCCAGTCCATAGTGGATCTAACATAATAGTGAGAGTCCAGTCCATAGTGGGGCCAGCAGGAGACCATCCCGAGCGGAGACGGATCAGCAGCGCAGAGATGTCCCCAACAGATGCACAGGCGAGTGGTCCACCCCAGGTCCTGGCTCTGGACAGCCAGCACTTCATCCATGGCCACCGGACAGCGGACAAAAGAAAAGAAACGGCAGATCAACTGGTCTAAAAAGGGGGTCTATTTAAAGGCTATAGAGTACACAAATGAGTTTTAAGATGGGACTTAAATGCTTCTACTGAGGTAGCATCTCTAACTGTTACCGGGAGGGCATTCCAGAGTACTGGAGCCCGAATAGAAAACGCTGTATAGCCCGCAGACTTTTTTGGGGGGCTCTGGGAATCACTAATAAGCCGGAGTTCTTTGAACGCAGATTTTTTGCCGGGACATATGGTACTTGAACTCCTCCACTTGGGGCAGGGTCTCCTCCCCAACCCGGAGATGGCACTCCGCCCTTTTCCGGGCGAGAACCATGGACTTTGACTTGGAGGTGCTGATTCCCATCCCAGTCGCTTCACACTTTAATCCATTCCATGTTAATCAATCAATCAATCAATGTTTATTTATATAGCCCTAAATCACAAGTGTCTCAAAGGGCTGTTAATCAATTCATGGTAAATTACTAGAGATGCCGATAAATGTTTTAAAATGTAATATCGGAAATTATCGGTAATGTTGTTTTTTATTATCGGTATCGTTTTTTGTTTGTTTATTAAATCAAAATCAAAAACACAAGATACACTTACAATTAGTGCACCAACCCAAAAAACCTCCCTCCCCCATTTACACTCATTCACACAAAAGGGTTGTTTCTTTCTGTTATTAATATTCTGGTTCCTACATTATATATCATTATATATCAATACAGTCTGCAAGGGATACAGTCCGTAAGCACACATGATTGTGCGTGCTGTTGGTCCACTAATAGTACTAACCTTTAACAGTTAATTTTACTCATTTTCATTAATTACTAGTTTCTATGTAACTGTTTTTATATTGTTTTACTTTCTTTTTTATTCAAGAAAATGTTTTTTATTTATTTATCCTATTTTATTTTAATTTTTTTTAAAAGGACCTTATCCTCACCATACCTGGTTGTCCAAATTAGGCATAATAATGTGTAGGGATGTCCGATAATGGCTTTTTGCTGATATTCCGATATTGTCCAACTCTTATTTAACGATACTGATATCAACCGATACCGATATATACAGTCGTGGAATTAACACATTATGCCTAATTTGGACAACCAGGTATGATGAAGATAAGGTTGTTTTTTTTTAAATGAATAAAATAAGCTAAATAAATTAAAAACATTTTCTTTAATAAAAAAAGTAAAACAGTATAAAAACAGTTACATAGAGACTAGTAATTAATGAAAATGAGTAAAATTAACTGTTAAAGGTTAGTACTATTAGTGGACTAGCAGCACGCACAATCATGTGTGCTTACGGACTGTATCCCTTGCAGACTGTATTGATATATATTGATATATAATGTAGGAACCAGAATATTAATAACAGAAAGAAACAACCCTTTTGTGTGAATGAGTGTAAATGGGGGAGGGAGGTGTTTTGGTTTGGTGCACTAATTGTAAGTGTATCTTGTGTTTTTTTATGTTGATTTAATTAAAAAAAAACAACCTGATACCGGTAATAAAAAAAAACAACAATACCGATAATTTCCGATATTACATTTTAAAGCATTTATTAGACATCTCTAATGTGTTAATTCCACGACTGTATAGGCCCCTTCTTTGGCTATTTTTAAGACCCTTCTTAAAACCAATTTTTATTCACTGGCTTTTAACCCAGCATGAGACTTTAAACTGTTTTTAACTTTTAACTTTTTTAACTGTTTTTAACTTTTAACTGCTTTTTATCTAACAAAATTGTTCTTAGGGTAATTTTGTATTTGCTTTTTTAATGTGTATTTTACTTCTGTTTTAAATTTTATTTTTTGTCTGTCCTTTGCCTTTATTTCTTTGTGGTGTACAGCCCTTTGTTTTTGAACTGTGGTTGTTTTTAAAGGGCTTTATAAATAAAGTTGGTATGGTATGGTATGGTATATATATCGGTATTGGTAATTAAGAGTTGGACAATATCGGAAGCCATTATCGGACATCCCTATAAATTACCGATGTCTTACTGTAACACTAGAAAAGTAACATTTTAAAATAAGTCGAATGCTTAAATAGTTGCAGTTTTTTGTTGAATTTGATACACTTCCACTTTAGAGCCAATATTTAAAACAAAGAGCGGTTGTTTAAAAAAAATAAAAAAAAGCTACTTCCGGTACTATTGAACGCGTCATGACGAGCAAGCGGAAGTGCCTTGCTCAGGCTGCCGAGCTAGCAAGGCTAGGCTAACTAGCTGGTGTGTAAACACGGTAGGAAGTTGGGTAGCTGTGTTGCTTTGATTAGTGTGCTTTTATTTTCCTTTATTGGACGCCTAGAGTGAAACAACAACCACAGACAACACGGTGGAGGAACAACCGAAGCGGCCGCTGTCGGTTAAAACTCGCAACGGCGACGTTTGTAGTGCGGTCGAAATGTCCTCTTTCTCCGAGGCGGCTCTAGAGAAGAAGCTGTCCGAGCTCAGCAACTCCCAGCAAAGTGTGCAGACGCTGTCGCTGTGGCTCATCCATCACAGGAAACACGCCAAGACCATCGTGGACGTGTGGTTTAACGAACTCGTCAAAGGTAAGCAGTCGAACAGGTAAGGAATGGGGGGGGGGGGGGGGGACGAACAAAGCACGCTAGCATCCGTTGAGTGCACGGCTGCTAAGTCAACCAACATTTTTCCGACTTCGAGACCCCTCCCTTCACTTATTTAAAATGTCCTGGCCTATTTTAAAACGTTTACCTCACTAAATGTCTCTATGGAAAAAAACAGTGTGCGTGCGATTGATACTGAGAATGTTGATATCGATCAGACATCAACATTGATATCACCCTTGACACTCAGCATCAAGGGTGGGAATTGGGGGTTAAATCACCAAAATCATTCCCGAGCGCGGCCATCGCTGCTGCTCACTGCTCCCCTCACCTCCCAGGGGGTGGAACAAGTATAATGCATGTGTTCCTTTTTGACTAGAAATCCGATATTTTTCAACTCTTTTAATTACCGATACGATATATATAGTTGTGGAATTAACACATTATGCCTAATTTTGTTGTGATGCCCTGCTGGGTGCATTAAACAATGTAACAATGTTTTCCAAAATAAGAGAACATCTTCAACTCAAGTTATGGAAAAAAAGTGCCAACATGGCATTTATTACTGAAGTCACAAAGTGCATTATTTTTTTAACATGCCTCAAAACAGCAGCTTGGCATTTGGGACAGAGCATTAGTAGGTTGCAAGGGGTTCTGGGTATTTGTTCTGTTGTGTTTATGTTGTGTTACGGTGCGGGTGTTCTCCCGAAATGTGTTTGTCATTCTTGTTTGGTGTGGGTTCACAGTGTGGCGCATATTTGTAACAGTGTTAAAGTTGTTTATACGGTCCACCCTCAGTGTGACCTGTATGGCTGTTGATCAAGTATGCATTGCATTCACTTGTGAGTGTATCAAAAGCCGTAGGTATTTTAAAGTTAAAGTACCAATGATTGTCACACACACTAAGTGTGGTGAAATGTGTCCTCTGCATTTGACCCATCCCCTTGTTCCACCCCCTGGGAGGTGAGGGGAGCAGTGGGCAGCGGCAGTGCCCGAGAATCATTTTTGGTGATTTAACCCCCAATTCCAACCCTTGATGCTGAGTGCCAAGCAGGGAGGTATTGGGTCCCATTTTTAAAGTCTTTGGTATGACTTGGCCGGGGTTTGAACTCACAACCTACCGATCTCAGGGCGGACACTCTAACCACTAGGCCACTGAGTAGGTTTGATTATATGACTGGGCCGGCACGCGA
>NC_084735.1:18563590-18628590 GCF_033978785.1 Entelurus aequoreus | reverse complement strand
ATTCTCTACTATATAAGTATTGTTTGAGAGCAGAACTAAATGTCAAGAAAGGACAAGAGATCGCATTAGTTTTTTGTGGTTGCTATGCCTAAAAATAACTACGAAGACCTTGTGCAAATAAACGTCATGTAAGTAATAAATATTGTAATTGTTGGTCCGATCCAACATATTTTCTTTGTTTTTCATAACAGAAACTAAAAGCTTAGTTGTTGTTGTGCAGGAAAGACGAGTGCTTTATTCGACACGGATGACCACGTTAGCGTCTTTGGCGCTATTCGTTAGCATCATGAAATATCCTTAATAGTATTAATATACCTACTCAGTGGCCTAGTGGTTAGAGTGTCCGCCCTGAGATGGGTAGGTTGAGTTCAAACCCCGTCCGAGTCATACCAAAGACTATACAAATGGGAGCCATTACCTCCCTGCTTGGCACTCAGCATCAAGGGTTGGAATTGGGGGTTAAATAACCAAAAATGATTCCCGGGCGCGGCCACCGCTGCTGCTCACTGCTCCCCTCACCTCCCAGGGTGTGATCAAGGGTGATGGGTCAAATGCAGAAAATAATTTCGCCACACCTAGTGTGTGTGTGTGACAATCATTGGTACTTTAACCTTTAAAGGCCTACTGAAAGCCACTACTACCGACCACGCAGTCTGATAGTTTATATATCAATGATGAAATCTTAACATTGCAACACATGCCAATACGGCCGGGTTAACTTATGAAGTGACATTTAAAACTTCCCGGGAAATATCCGGCTGAAACATCGCGGTATGATGACGTATGCGCGTGACGAAGTCCGAGTAACGGAAGTTATGGTACCCCGTAGAATCCTATACAAAAAGCTCTGTTTTCATTTCATAATTCCACAGTATTCTGGACATCTTTTGCAATTTTTTTAATGAACAATGAAGGCTGCAAAGAAGACAGTTGTAGGTGGGATCAGTGTATTAGCAGCGGACTACAGCAACACAACCAGGAGGACTTTGTTGGAGCGCTAGCCGCCGACCTCACCTTGACTTCCTACGTCTCCGGGCCGCCAAACGCATCGGGTGAAGTCCTTCGTCCTTCTGCCGATCGCTGGAACGCAGGTGAGCACGGGTGTTGATGAGCAAATGAGGGCTGGCTGACGTAGGTGGAGAGCTAATGTTTTTAGCATAGCTCTGTGCAGTCCGGTTGCTAAGTTAGCTTCAATGGCGTCGTTAGCACAGCATTGTTAACCTTCGCCAGCCTGGAAAGCATTAACCGTGTATTTACATGTCCACGGTTTAATAGTATTGTTGATTTTCTATCTATCCTTCCAGTCAGGGGTTTATTTCTTTTGTTTCTATATGCAGTTAAAGCAAGATGCTATCACGTTAGCTCGTAGCTAAAGCATTTCGCCGATGTATTGTCGTGGAGATAAAAGGCACTGAATGTCCATTTCGCGTTCTCGACTCTCATTTTCAAGAGGATATAGTATCCGAGGTGGTTTGAAATACAAATCTGTGATCTACAATAGAAAAAGGAGAGTGTGGAATCCAATGAGCCAGCTTGTACCTAAGTTACGGTCAGAGCGAAAAAAGATACGTCCATCGCTGCCTCTCAAGTCATTCACTGTAACGTTCCTCATCTACGAATCTTTCATCCTCGCTCAAATTAATGGGGTAATCATCACTTTCTCGGTCCGAATCTCTCTCGCTCCATTGTAAACAACAGGGAATCGTGAGGAATCCTAGCTCCTGTGACGTCACGCTACTTCCGGTACAGGCAAGGCTTTTTTTTATCAGCGAGCAAAAGTTGCGAACTTTATCGTCGATTTTCTCTACTAAATCCTTTCAGCAAAAATATGGCAATATCGTGAAATGATCAAGTATGACACATAGAATGGATCTGCTATTCCCGTTTAAATAAAAAAAAATCATTTCAGTAGGCCTTTAACTTTAATAAACTAGATGAATACATCTCTGGTAGGCTCAAAAGCATATCCTGAGAGTTCCTGTACTCTAACAAACATATTTCTAAACTTCAATCTGGCTTCAGGAAAAAGCACAGTTCCATCACGGCTGCTACAAAAGTGATAAATGTTATACTTGTTGCTCTTGATGAAAAAACTTCTTGTGCTTACAATTTCATTGATCTGTCAAAAGCTTTTGACGCAGTGAATCATGCTATTTTAAAGCATTGTTTGGGACTATCTAATCATGTTGTTTTCTGGTTCACAAGTTATTTGAGTGACAGGAGCCAGTGTTATAAATGTGACAGTCTGTTTTCTGAATGTGTATATGTCCACAAGGGGGTGCCACAAGGTTCACTATTAGGAACCCCGTCTGTTCATTGTGTATATCAGGGTTCCTTAAACTTTTTTCCACCAGGGACCGGTTAAAAGTATGCATTTTTTTCACTGACCGGCTTTCCACGTGTACCAGATAAAAACAGCAAAAAATCAACTCACTATAACGCTGAAGTAGTGGGAGCCCCGAGCGTGTTTCTTTGTGAAGAGATGTTCCCCGGCATATACTAGTGTTGGACTGCGGGTGCCCCCTAGAATGTATTATGTGTTTTTTAGCTGACGTCCATTAGGCAGCAGTGGTACTCAGTTGTAATACACTTTTCCACCACTTGTGGCAGTAAAGACTATATAAAACAAACTGAAGAAGTCTGGCGCTAAAGTCATAGAGAAATTTCTTGAGCCTAAAAACTATGACTAAAGTGGTGAAGCTGTATTTTCATTTGCACTTAAATTTTATTGACATAACATATTTTTTAATAATTTAGTATATTTTAGCACAACATAATCCATATTGTATGTAAATGTATTGTTTATTTGGTTAGTACTTCTTTTTCAAATCAGCCTGACTTAAGCCTAAGGTTTATTTGTTAAATTAATATCATCTTTGTGATTAATTACCACATGCTTTTATATCATTTGACAAGGTAGTAAAATGTAAGTAGGTTAGATATAAATATTGAATATGATCAAAATCAAGAGTACGGTAAGATGACTAATTCAGTGTCGATATTGGAGTGGTCCCCGGGCTCCTCTGTAGTGGAAAAGTTGGGTCCCGAGGTCAAAAAGGTTAAGAACCCTTGCTATATGTAATGACCCTGCAGGGCACCGCAGATGGAAATTAGCCTTTAGCTACAATCTGGCACATTAACATTTTATATGTCCATTAATGTGCATTGTCCCATGTAGTATATATAACAAAGGAGTTGTAATATACATCTATGAACAAGCTTATTGGTGTGTTTAGTGCAGGGGTGTCAAAGTCAAGAATGAATGAGCTGTGGCCCTCGGGATGATATTTGATTAGTATTAGAACTGGCCCGCAGGCCACAGCCGCCTGCTGCTGTTTTGCACGCACCAATACTCCATCAGTGTTGGCGCTAGGAATTTTCAAACTGGGGTCCTAAGGACCCCATCAAGTCATAAAAATGGGGTCCCACTTTTTTGTAAGCGTTTTGAAAACAAATGATAAACGTATGCATTATCCTGTTATATCTCACACTCTATATCGGTGTTTTTCAACCTTTTTTGAGCCAAAGCACATTTTTTGCGTTGAAAAAATTTGGAGGCACACCACCAGTAGAAATCATTATAAAACGAAACTCAGTTGAAAGTAAAAAGTCGTTGGGTTTTCTAGTTTTTTTTGTGTAATAATGTAATCCAGGATGTTTTTATTGTCTTTGGAATTGTTTTGCTGGCCAATAAAAAATTAGCTGCGGGCCGCACTGTGGACATCCCCGTGCTAGAAAATATTATTAATGAATTTTATTTATAACACACTTCATAATTTTGGAATATCAAAGTGCTTCAGAGGAGAAAAACAAGAAGCAACTTAAATTAGTTTAAAAAATAATGACAAATATTACATATAAACATCAGACTTTATACATACAGCATCTTTGTTTTTGTTGTTAGAGTATTAATATGTGTGTGTGTGTTTGTGTGTGCAGCTCAGGTACCACGCAAGCTGACCTTCGTGTACTTGGCTAACGATGTCATCCAGAACAGCAAGAAGAAAGGACCAGAATTCACGCAGGATTTTGCGCCGGTCATCGTCGGCGCGTTCAAACATGTTCACAGGTCGGCAGGTGGACTTGTTGCTGTGTGATTTTGTCTGCGCATGCATTCCTAACTTGTGTGCGGTGCTCCCTGCAGGGACGGAGAGGACGGCTGCAAGAAGCAGCTTGGCCGGGTGTTGTCTATCTGGCAGGAGAGAGCCGTGTACGACAGCGACCTGCTGGACCAGCTCTCACAAGTCCTCTGTAAGCTTGCCTCGCCGCTACTGCTATAGAACGCTTAATTGTCGTGTAACGCTTTCCTGTGCTTCTGTGAAGACGGCGACAAGAAGGCCAAGAAGAGACCCTACGAGTCCATCCAAGCCTCAGAGGACCACTTTGCCTCCAGGAGTTCCCCAGGGGAGCCCCCACAGGTCCTGGTCCTGACGGTGTAGTAAGGAATGACACTTTCGGACATGTCCACATGTACACAAATTGACATTTTCCAATTTAGCATTGTAGCAGTGTTGGGCTAATTACGTCCAAAATGTCATACATTTGATATTGCTACTGTACCGTATTTTCCCGGACTTTAGAGCGTACCGGTATATAAGCCTCACCCATTACTTTTTAGAAGAAACGTTTTTTTGCCATATATTAACCGCACCGGACTATAGACTATAAATATGTACGTTGTGAAATTAGTTATTTACACAAATATTTTATAAATGTACATACCGTATTTTTCGGACTATAAGTCCCAATTTTTTTCATAGTTTGGCCGGGGGTGCGACTTATACTCAGGAGCGACTTATGTGTCAAATTATTAACACATTATCGTAAAATATCAAATAAATAATTATTTAGCTCATTCACGTAAGAGACTAGACGTATAAGATTTCATGGGATTTAGTGAATAAGAGTGACAGATTGTTTGGTAAACGTATAGTATGTTCTATATGTTATAGTTATTTGAATGACTCTTACCATAATATGTTACGTTAACATACCAGGCACGTTCTCAGTTGGTTATTTATGCCTCATATAACGTACACTTATTCAGCCTGTTGTTCACTATTCTTTATTTATTTTAAATAGCCTTTCAAATGTCTATTCTTGGTGTTGGATTTTATGAAATACATTTCCCCAAAAAATGCGACTTATACTCCAATGCGACTTATGTTTTTTTTCCTTCTTTATTATGCATTTTCGGCCGGTGCGACTTATACTCCGAAAAATACGGTACTTTAATTGTTGTACTGTCAGGTTCAAACACTGATGACATCTATTAAACAGACAAGAAGCAAGGAATTAAACAGACAGAATTCAATTCAGCTCAATTGAGGAGAAACGTCTGGGCTGCACTCTTTGTACAGTCTCCCACCACGCTCTGTTGAAAGATTGTACGCCTCCTCTTTTATTTGGACTTTCCCTGATTACATGGCAACAGCTGTTTCGAAAGGAAGGGGGGATCATAAACAGCCGTCGCCTTTGGTTACAAACCAGTTCAAAGAAAAGGTGCCTGGAGGGGGGTCAGGTCCTGCTTCCTCTCCGCTTTGTAGATCTCGGGTCAAGACATTATCTTCCTGTGGATTACAATACATCAAAGAAACCGACACCTTCATGACGCTTCCCATCCTACACAGTGGAGTTTTACAAGCCTTTTGATTGGTAAGATCAAAGAAAGCTTTTGTCTGCTCGCCGGGAACTCATTGAAACACAAAGTTTTGTGAAAACTTACATACAATTATTCTGACATTTACCATTGTTAATACCATATTTTTTCTATATGACTACAAAGTATTTTTTTAAATTTCATTTAAATTTTATATGGATAATACATTAGCTAATAATAAGTCAGAATTTGTGACATATAGTGATAATTATATGTCAAAGTTAACAGGGTTTCCAAACGGCTGATCAAACAAAACAGAAGTCATCGTCATGGACCCACTAGCTGCGCAAGCTAGCTCTCCAATCAGCTAAACAGACTCAATAAAGTATTTATTTATTATTTAATTTAAATTGTGTATGGTTAATAAACTAGGTAATAATAAGTCAGAATTTGTGACATATAGCCTAGTGTGTGACAATCATTGGTACTTTTACTTTTTAACTTTATATAGTGATAATTATTTGTCAAAGTTAAGGTTTCCAAACGGTGCCTGTAACACAGCAGTAAAACGTCTGGTCAAACAAAACAGAAGTCATGGTCATGGACCCACCAGCTGCGGAAGCTAGCTCTCCAATCAGCTAAACAGACTCAATAACTCCAAGGTGACGTTTTGGTGAATTTACTGAGGAATTTGTGAAGCTGAAACAATACCAAAAAATGCCATTGTAAGTTAATAATACCAACACGGACACTCATAGACGTAGACAATCAGCTAAACAGACTCAATAACTCCAAGGTGACGTTTTGGTGAATTTACTGAGGAATTTGTGAAGCTGAAACAATACCAAAAAATGCCATTGTAAGTTAATAATACCAACACGGACACTCATAGACGTGTTAGCATATTAGCAAATGCTAACGACGCTAGCTTGATTACATTACGATAGCTCGTACAAATATGCATGAAAACACTCCTACAGACATCACACATGGGACGGTTCATCCATCCATCCATTTCCTACCGCTTGTCCCTTTCGGGGTCGCGGGGGCTGCTGGAGCCTATCTCAGCTGCATTCGGTTCAGTAAGTATGAATTGTTTTAGTTATGGTTATGGCTGGCTGGGGGCCGCAACATCAAAGGGAAGTCAAAACTGAAGTTAAAAGTGCACTAAATATTTAACTAGGGCTGGGTGATATATCGATATACTCGATATATCGCGGGTTTGTCTCTGTGCGATATAGAAAATGACTATCGTGATATTCGAGTATGTTCTCACGCAGTTCCTTTTAGCTGGGGGCATTACACTACAGGTTCTTCTTCACTCTTTCTTGTCTCTCCTTCTCACAGAGACATAAAACAAGCGCACCTTCTTACATACGTCACATACGTATACGCCCTCGCGGAGAAGAGAGGTAGCGGCATGGGTAACGTTAGCTGTGGTGCGAGTGGTAATACGAGAGAAAGAAGGTGCGAATCTGGTAACAAATGAAGGAAGAATTAATTCCCAAGAAAAACAGCAGGGGTTGCATCGTCTGGCGGTGGTTTGGCTTCAAGCGGGAAGATGTCGAACAGACAACCGTAATTTGTCAAGTGTGGGGCAAAAGCGTTGCTACAAAAAGTAGCATTACTGCTAATGTAGCATCATTTGAAAAGTCACCTGCTAGAGAATGAAGAGTGCTTGAAACTCCGCATGTCAACATCTCCGTTCGGTGCCACACCAACAAAATGCTGAGGCAACCATTTCCACATCAACACCGTATGAAAAAAATTGTCAACAACAGAAGGAGATAACGTCCGCAGGAACCTACCACATAGCGAAGGACATACACTATTTGATTTCCTATTATGCAGCTCATTTTTATTTGACACTTATTGAAATATCTTGTGTGACATCATGCACAAAAGTGCACTTTATTTGTTTTAAACTATTGTAGTGGCGTTCTGTACAAAAAGTGCACTTTAATTGAGTGTTGTTTTGATATGTCATCTTAGTGACATCATGCACAAAAGTGCACTCATAGCTTGTTTTAAAATGTCTCTGACAATCTTGCACTTTCTGTTTGGAAATGACATGAATGTTTGTGCCACTGCTTAATAACTCTTTAATAAATACACTTTTGCTAAATTGACTTAGTTGTGATTTCCCTCTCTGCATGAAAGTTTAAAATGAGCATATATTAATGCAGTATGAAGAAGAATGTTTTAATGTAGACACATAGAATCATCATACTGCTGTGATTCTATGCATCAAGTGTTCATCCAAGGCTCAGGCAAAATATCGACATATATATCGTGTATTGTGACATGGCCTAAAAATATCGAGATATTAAAAAAAGGCCTTATTGCCCAGCCCTAAATTTAATACAACAAAAGTGAATGCAATGGGTAACCAAAAGAAAGTATGCCAAACAAAAAACAAAGCTAACATAAATGTGCTAAACAAGACTCTAGGCACGGGCAGTCAAGAAGTGACTTTCCTCTTCCTCATTGATTGTGGCTGTAGCGCCACCTGCTGCCTTGGCATGCACAAGTCAGCCTGTAAAAAGAGCGTATATATCAGGCATGTGATTTTTCCGTCTAAAGTCGTAATTCCGTCTTTTTTAATCTTGGGGAAAAAAATAATTATCTCCCGTTTTTCCGTTTTTTTTCCGACCCTAAATCAAGATTCGAGACGTAGGTTATATTACACCGTAGTTGATTGGTCGATATGTTCCCTGTGACCAATCAGGACATCTGTTATGAATGATGACGTTAATAACGTCATCATTCATAATGGTTATTACGGCCATTTTCCATATGTAAACAATGTCGGTTCTCGAGAGAAAGGACGCTTTAATCTTAAAAGAAATTGATAAACATGTCAAAAATAAGTTTCGATGGGACTGGATGGAAAGGGAAATCACTGATACTGTTGGGAAGAAGGAAGTTACGACTTTGTTCGGTGATTTTATTCGGAAAATCGATCGTCCCGGAAAGGTTTTGTGCATGTGGTGTTATGATAATATTGACTATGGATCACGAGGTTTCAAGGCTTTGGAAGTACATGCGAAACGCCAAAAACATATGAAACAACTTGAAGCAAGGAAAACAAACTTTTCACTAGCTGGTACTTTTGGATGTCAACCGAAAGTGAGCAAACCTTACGGACTTCATCCTTTGTTTACATCGACAACTGCCGTAGACATGGAGAGGAAAGATCCACCCACTTCAGTTGCAGACAGGGTTGTTAATAATGAGGTAAGCTAAAAAATATTTGCTTGCGAAATACGCATGTTTGTTTTAAATATTAACCAATTATTGCTTAGCGAAATATAAATGGGTTTTTCTAAAAATAAAAAGCCACGTGAAAATATATTATGAAATTACAGAAATTCAAAGAGTCGCATTATTGATTCCAGTTAACAATTTATTTGAAATAAATTTGCATATAATACTATTTTGTAATATTAAGTTCTTATGTAGTCTGTTGAAACTATTGTCAGTGGTGTAACAATCTTGAAGGTAAATATTTTCACACTTGTTTCATGCAATATGTCAGTGTCCTCACATTATTATTATTTCCTATTTTCAAATATGAGTAAACAATACTAAACATGTTTAATTATTTTCATAAATGTATATCCTATTTTGGCGAAAATAATTAAATGTTTACATTACATGAACTGAAGTAATGTGGTAATACTGTAAATAAACTGTAGATAATAACACTGATCAATGTGACACCTGTGGATGTGAAATGAACAGAAGATGTAAATATTAGTGACTAAACACTGTTGGGACTGAACCATATACAGTGATTCATTAGGATAATTGGGTTATGTATGTTCTATTAATGTTTTCATGTCTTTAAACACTAAAATATTTTCTTCAAATGGTGCTGTCTTTGTTAATTTTAGCATGTTAAATTGGTGAAAAACCAGGAGCTTCGGGGGGCGTTGCCCCCATTGTCCCCCCACCAGGGCACCTGGCTGGGGCCCTTCGTCCCCCAGACCCCCGGAAATTTTTTCAGTCTTTTTCATTGTGGTCAAATCACATGCCTGATATATATTTTGATTGACCGGTGTACATGTGGACATAAGCTGGGACGAGACAATATTTAATGATCGAACATCTTCCGCAAACTAAACGCCTCCTCCTTTTGCCCGCAGACGTCCGAGTTGATCCGAGCGCTCCAGGAGCTGGAGAACGCCACCTCGGGAGACTCGCTGTTGCGTCAGCGCATCTCCTCGCTTCCCGCCGAAGTGCAGGACACATCCTTGCTTCACAGGATCACAGGTAGGGACTGACGAGGAGGCGGGGCCTAACTCACTAATGCACCCACCAGCCACTTCTTTAGGTACACTTAGGTATCACGTCATATACTTCATCCATCCTGTCATGTGCCTTCTTTCTGTTTTCTCTAACTTTTTTATATTCTCAAATGTTGTTACATTATTCTCGAAATAAAATAAACATCAAATAAAAAAACTTTTTTTTTTTTTCTTAATGACGGCATAGTATTTTTTAATGACATTTCATTTAAATTTTATATTAATAAATTAGCTAATAAGTCAGAATTAGAATTTTTTTTTTCAAACGGGATTAAATGTAATAATTTTTACCATCAAATATGTTAAAACCTTACAGATGATTATTTTTTATGATACATGTGCGTTGAGTCCAAGGAATTTATTTTATTTTTGTAACTTTTCTGTTATTTAAAACTCTCTTTTATTGTATTCTCAAATATTGTTGTCAGTTCAACTGAGTCTTACATTTTTGCTAAAATAAAATAAACAAGAAATAATAATAAAAATAAAAATGATTCTTGTATATGACTTTTATTATTTGTCTATTAAATTTCATCTTTTAAATAAATTAGCTAATAACTCAGAATTTGAAATAGTGATAATTAATAAATATATATCTGTCAAAGTTAACAAGACAACGCTAATTTCCTTCCTACTGCACTATTTTTTTTAAACGTGATTAAATAAAATATTTTTTAACAATCAAATATGTTAAAACCTTACAGATGATTACTTTTATGATACATGTGCGTTGAGTCCAAGGAATTTATTTTATTTTTGTAACTTTTCTATGTCATTTAAAGCTCTCTCTTATTATATTCTCAAATATTGTTGTTAGTTCAACTGATTCTTACATTTTTGCTAAAATAAACAAGAAATAATAAAAAATTTAAATTATTCTTGTATATGACTATTTTTTTATTATGTCTATTAAATTTCATATTGTTAATAAATGAGCTAATAACTCAGAATTTGAAATAGTGTTAATTAATAAATATATCTGTCAAAAATAACGAAATAACCCTAATTTCCTTCCTACTGCACTAATTTTTTTAAACGTGATTAAATTAAATATTTTTTAACAATTAAATATGCTTAAACCTTACAGATTATTATTTTTATGATACATGTGCGTTGAGTTCAAGGAATTTATTTTATTTTTGTAACTTTTCTGTCTCATTTAAAGCTCTCATTATATTCTCAAATATTGTTGTTAGTTCAACTGATTCTTACATTTTTGCTAAAATAAAATAAACAAGAAATAATAATAAAAAATAAAAAATATTCTTGTATATGACTGTTTTTTTATTATATGTCTATTAAATTTCATATTGTAAATAAATTAGCTAATAACTCAGAATTTGAAATAGTGATAATTAATAAATATGGCTGTCAAAGTTAACGAGATAACGCTAATTTCCTTCCTACTGCACAATTTTTTTTAAACGTGATTAAATAAAATATTTTTTAACAATCAAATATGCTAAAACCTTACAGATGATTATTTTTATGATACATGTGCGTTGAGTCCTAGGACTTTATTTTATTTTTATAACTTTTTTATGTTATTTAAAGCTCTCCCTGATTATATTTTCAAATATTGTTGGATTAGTTTAACTGATTCTTACATTTTTCCTAAAATGTAATGAACAAGAAATAATAAAAACTTTAAATTATTCATCTATATGACTGTATTTTTTCATTATATTTCATTAAAATGTTATATTGTTATAACTTAGCTAATAATAAGTCAGAAAAAGTAATTATTTGATGTCATTTTCCTTCGTTCCACTCGGCTTCATACGCCTCCGTAAATGCGTTTAAAAGAGTCCGTCCACTTCCCATAGCTTCGCGTAATGAAAATAATTTAGTAAAAACTAATAAACAATAAACTGAAAGTAATTTAAAGACTACGGCTGAGTAAAAACTCTGTCAGATAGTTCCACTGATCAGCGTTCTTCAGCACAAGGATTCCCCACAAAAGTTCCTTTCGTTCTTCTTCCTCTCCGTTGTCAAGTTTGTTGTAGTAGAACTACACAATAAATAAGAAACAAGTCGTCCTCGCATTCTCCGTAATGGCGGTCGTGTGTTTGAAAAACAAGTTTTAGGAACGCCCCCAACGGTGTTCAACCAATCAGCGTCAAAAGTCCTGCAGAGCAGGCAGGAACTCAGAAAGGTTCCTGAAGAACTAAATCTACCTGGGTAGTTTTTAGTGGAAACACAGGGGGAACTTCATTGAAAGGATGGGAAGTTCCTGCGGTGGCCTAGGGCCTCATATTAATATAAACGCTAATGCAGACAAACTATTTGAGCTAACTATCTTATACTGCTATATTGACATATTGAGCGGCTGCATCACCTCTGAAGTGGTGAAAGTTAATTCTAGATTATAAGTCATGCCTCTCACCTGGATAGTAGAAGGTAGTGGACATAAACCGAGAAGTTGGTCAACTTTGACATCCAACTTAGATGGCGAGAAAGACATGAAAAGACCTTTGGGAGGATTATGATTAATTCTTCATCAAAACGGGAAGATATAAACATCCCAGTGCGAGCAGACATTGTACAGTAAGTGATTGTTTTATTTTGTCTGTAGTTTGTATATCTGGTTTAGCACTTAGCAATACTGCTACATGATGTTTAGTGTTTCACGAAGCTGTTTAGCACACCGCTTCTAAAACTCGTAGATCATCCTCCTTATATTCAGGTTCAAAAATATAAGTTTATGGATTATCATTTGTCCCATAATAGTTTTTGTTGTCTCTCATGAACTTCACCATTAGTAGTGTTTTGGTTGCGGAAGGGAAAAGCAAACATTGTGATTAGAGATGTCCGATAATATCGGACTGCCGATATTATCGGTCGATAAATGCTTTAAAATGTAGTATCGGAAATTATCGGTATCGGTTTCAAAAAGTAAAATTTATGACTTTTTAAAACGCCGCTCTACGGAGTGGTACACGGACGTAGGGAGAAGTACAGAGCGCCAATAAACCTTAAAGGCACTGCCTTTGCGTGCCGGCCCAATCACATAATAAGGGCGGCCGTATAAACAACTTTAACACTGTTACAAATATGCGCCACACTGTGAACCCACACCAAACAAGAATGACAAACACTATTCGGGAGAACATCCGCACCGTAACACAACTTAAACACAACAGAACAAATACCCAGAACCCCTTGCAGCACTAACTCTTTCGGGACGCTACAATATACACCCCCCGCTATACCCTACCTCAACCCCGCCCACCTCAACCTCCCTCAGGGAGAGCATGTCCCAAATTCCAAGGTGCTGTTTTGAGGCATGTTAAAAAAAATAATGCACTTTGTGACTTCAATAATAAATATGGCAGTGCCATGTTGGCACTTTTTTTCCATAACTTGAGATGATTTATTTTGGAAAACCTTGTTACATTGTTTAATGCATCCAGCGGGGCATCACAACAAAATTACCGGTAGGCATAATAATGTGTTAATTCCACCACTGTATATATCTGTATCGGTTGATATCGGAATCGGTAATTAAGAGTTGGACAATATTGGAATATCGGATATCTGCAAAAAAGCAATTATCGGACATCTCTAATAGTGATGCGTCTGTGAAATTAATACGCCGCCCTTTGCTTAAAATGAGCAAAATAGGTAAATAATATATTTTAATACGAATAGGTACAGCATGTATATAAAACCTTCATAGAGGCTTTTTTGAAGCGCTTTATATGCGGAATAGAGCGACCACCATTAGCTCCATTGTTAACTGACTTTTACTAATGTTTATTTATGATTTGGAATCCACAAAAAAAAGACAATTATAGCATCCAAACATCCAAAAAACGTGCAGTTCTCCTCTAAGTGGAGAACTGCACTGAAGCATGGAAATGAGTCCCCTGTTTGAGTGTTTGTCTCCATTTTGTCTTGAGCTGTTTCAGAAAAAGCATAATGTTTAATAAACAAATATTTGCTTAACCTCTTAAGGCCCAAGCTGTTTGTTTACATGCTTTTTTTTATTTCTCTTTGCTATTTGGGCTTATTGGACTCTAATTAGAATAAAAACTAAGAATCATCTTTTGATATGATGTACTTAGTCCATAAGTAACAAACGTGTACTTCATGTTTAGTGACATGCTAATTCTTATTTTTACACTTTTTTTTTTCCAAATTCCATTGTATGTTATACTCTTCTGACACCACCAGATGGCAGTATAAGTGTCCACATAAGTGGCCATAAGACCCCAATTCAGTAGTGTACACAATTTTGGAAATAAGAGCTAAAAGGTGCTGTCCACGCATGTGGCCACTAGGGCCTTTTTAAAGCAACAAATTGTCCAGGCCCCTGTTGATATTATTAAACTTGACAATGATCACACTTACTAAAGATAGAAACAAACTTTTATTAACTACGGACAAAAAAAAGAAATATTCGAATGGTTTGACAGCCTATGGTAAGAATAAAGAAAACGTGTGAGACCTGATGCAGTAGCGTTGGAAACAAGGGTGAAATAATTTGTGGTGAGGACAAGTAGGCTGCTGAGACGACGTGACCGAGCAAGAGTCCAAAGTAGAAGAAGAAAGCCCCCAATGTGTTTTGTGCTGATGACCTTCCAGATAAGGAGTCGGGGGAGCGCATCTCGCGGCTGGTTGATGACGCCTGCATGCTGCTGGCCGACTACAGCGGCCGCCTGGCGGCGGATATTGACGACCGGCGGCAGCTGACGCGCACGCTCAGCAGCTTCCTGCAAAGCCAGAAGGACGGCCTGGTCCAGAACGAGCAGAAACTTGAAGTGCGTAAAAATATATATATATATTTTTTCCATTTTCTACATTTTGTTATGTTACATAAAGCCATATTCCAAAACAGAATACATCCATTTTGTCCTCAAAATTCTGCACACAATACCCCATAACAACAATGTGAAAAGTTTTGAATTTTTTGTATTAATTTAGCTAATTTATTAAAGTTAAAGTACTAATGATTGTCACACACACACACAATAGATGTGGTGAAATTATTCTCTGCATTTGACCCATCACCCTTGATCACCTCCTGGGAGGTGAGGGGAGCAGTGAGCAGCAGCGGTGGCCGCGCCCGGGAATCTTTTTTGGTGATTTAACCCCCAATTCCAACCCTTGATGCTGAGTGCCAAGCAGGGAGGTAGTGGCTCCCATTTTTATAGTTTTTGGTATGACTCGGCTGGGGTTTGAACTCACGACCTACTGATCTCTGGACGGACTCTAACCACTCGGCCACTGAATAGGTTAAACTACAAACCCCGTTTCCATATGAGTTGGGAAATTGTGTTCGATGTAAATATAAACGGAATACAATCATTTGCAAATCATTTTCAACCCATATTCAGTTGAATATGCTACAAAGACAACATATTTGATGTTCAAACTGATAAACACTTTTTTTTTGTGCAAATAATCATTAACTTTAGAATTTGATGTCAGCAACACGTGACAAAGAAGTTGGGAAAGGTGGCAATAAATACTGATAAAGTTGAGGAATGCTCATCAAACACTTATTTGGAACATCCCACAGGTGAACAGGCAAATTGGGAACAGGTGGATGCCATGATTGGGTATAAAAGTAGATGCCATGAAATGCTCAGTCATTCACAAACAAGGATGGGGCGAGGGTCACCACTTTGTCAACAAATGCGTGAGCAAATTGTTGAACAGTTTAAGAAAAACCTTTCTCAACCAGCTATTGCAAGGAATTTAGGGATTTCACCATCTATGCTCGGTAATATCATCAAAGGGTTCAGGGAATCTGGAGAAATCACTGCACGTAAGCAGCTAAGCCCGTGACCTTCCATCCCTCAGGCTGTACTGCATCAACAAGCGACATCAGTGTAAAGGATATCACCACATGGGCTCAGGAACACTTCAGAAACCCACTGTTAGTAACTACAGTTGGTCGCTACATCTGTAAGTGCAAGTTCAAACTCTCCTATGCAAGGCGAAAACCGTTTATCAACAACACCCAGAAACGCCGCCGGCTTCGCTGGGCCTGAGCTCATCTAAGATGGACTGATACAAAGTGGAAAAGTGTTCTGTGGTCTGACGAGTCCACATTTCAAATTCTTTTTGGAAACTGTGGACGTCGTGTCCTCCGGACCAAAGAGGAAAAGAACCATCCGGATTGTTCTAGGCGCAAAGTGTAAAAGCCAGCATGTGTGATGGTATGGGGGTGTATTAGTGCCCAAGGCATGGGTAACTTACACATCTGTGAAGGCGCCATTAATGCTGAAAGGTACATACAGGTTTTGGAGCAACATATGTTGCCATCTAAGCAACGTTACCATGGACGCCCCTGCTTATTTCAGCAAGACAATGCCAAGCCACGTGTTACATCAACGTGGCTTCATAGTAAAAGAGTGCGGGTACTAGACTGGCCTGCCTGTAGTCCAGACCTGTCTCCCATTGAAAATGTGTGGCGCATTATGAAGCCTAAAATAGCACAACAGAGACTGTTGAACAACTTAAGCTGTACATCAAGCAAGAATGGGAAAGAATTCCACCTGAGAAGCTTTAAAAATGTGTCTCCTCAGTTCCCAAACCTTTACTGAGTGTTGTTAAAAGGGAAGGCCATGTAACACAGTGGTGAACATGCCCTTTCCCAACTACTTTGGCACGTGTTGCAGCCATGAAATTCTAAGTTAATTATAATTTGCAAACAAAAAATAAAGTTTATGAGTTTGAACATCAAATATGTTGTCTTTGTAGTGCATTCATTTGAATATGGGTTGAAAAGGATTTGCAAATCATTGTATTCCGTTTATATATTTAAATCTAACACAATTTCCCAACTCCTACGGAAACAGGGTTTGTAAGTAATCTCAAAGTAAAAAAATGACAGCCTAAATTTACTCCACACTGCTGCATTCACCTTAGTCTAGTCAGGGAGGCGACCAAGAACCCGGTGGTCACTCTGTCAGAGCCACAGCATTCCTCCGTGGAGAGAGGAGAACTTTCCAGAAGCAAACCACCAATCAGGCTTGTATGATAGAGTGGCCAGACGGAAGCCATTTCTTTGTAGAAAGTTTGCCAAAATGCACCTGAAAGACTCTCGGACCATGAGAAACTCAATTATTTGGTCTGATGAGACGAAGATTGAAGTTTTTGGCGTGAAAGTTGGGAGGAAACTAGGCAATACGTCCCTTCAGTGAAGCGTGGTGGTGGCAGCATCATGCTGTGGGGTTGCTTTTCATTGGCAGGAACTGGGAGACTAGTGAGGACAGAGGGAAAGATGAATGCAGCAATGTACAGAGACATCCTGGATGAAAACCAACGCTTCCCATCCAACCTGATGGAGCTTGAGAGGTGCTGCAAAGAGGAAAGGCCCAAACTGCTCAAAGATAGGTGTGCCAAGCTTGTGGCATCGTATCCAAAAAGACTTGAGGCTGTAATTGCTGCCAAGGGTGCATCAACAAAGGGTTAGGGTGTTTGAAAAACACCTTTTGGCATTGTCATTACGGGGTATTGTGTGTAGAAGTTTGAGGACCAAAGTGAATGTATTCCATGATGAAATAAGGCTGCAGCATAACAAACATTGCTGTGAATGATACACTAACACACAGGTCATTTCCAACTGTTGTCTTCTCACACACACACCTGCTGGAGTTTGGAGCTGATTGCAGGTTTGTTGTCCACGCGGCAGGAGAACCACGTCCCTCTTGCCACTTTGGAATGGAAACAAAAAAAAGAGACAATTCAAATAAAGGAAAGTCGTCTTGTCAGTGCTCTTTTTTTTTACCTTTCACATGTTCCAAGACTAACACATTTCTAGTCCAGTAGAATAGGATGCAGCTGTCCATTGTTCTGCTGATTACTTTGTTCCGTTTATTAAGTCATTTGATTTTAAAAAATGCATATTTTTAGGGTAAATAGTTGAAATAAACTTACCATAATCTTCATTACCTTCTTTGACCTTATTTTACTTTGTTTTAACTTATTTTACCTCTTTTTTTTAACCTTCTATTTAACTTATTTTATATATCATTTACCTTGTATTTATTTTACCTCTTATGTACCTTCTATTTAATTATTTTACCTTTTATTTATCTTCTATTTACCTTATTTTACCTCTTATTTACCTTATGTTACCTCTTATTTACCTTCTATTTAAATATTTTACCTTTTATTTATCTTCTATTTAATTTATTTGCCTTCTATTTAAAGTGCCTTCCTTGACTGTCTTTTACCTTCTTCTTTTTTAAATCTTATTTTACCTTTTATATTCCTTATTTTACCTGCTTTTTAAAATATTTTACCTTTTATTTAACCTCTTTACCTTTTTATTTAACCTACTTTACCTTTTATTTGCCTTATTTACCATGTATATATCTTGTATTTAACTTACTCTCTTTTCTTTATCTTCTCTTTAACTTATTTTACCTTCTATAATTTATTTTACTTTTTATTGACCTTTTTATTTACATTTACCTTTTTGACTTTTTATTTAGCGTCTATTCCATTTGCTTTACCTTCTGTTATGCAGTCCGGGTGTTGTAAATGTTCATTAGTTACACTCAAACGATAAATTGAAGCAACAGAAAATTAATCCAAGCTTTTTTGTAATCAAATGAATGGATGACTGCTTGTAGCCCTACAGTAGTGACTTGGTTAATGATACGTTCTGCAAGTGACGTTGTTAACCAGGTTTTCCCAAAGGAGACAATGTAAAAAACAGAGACATGCAGAAAATAAATAAATTGTTCATGAAAAGGAAAGTGACCAGAGAGGAGCGCAGAGGAAAATGTAAACATCAAACGTTAAAAAACACTTTTTTTCTTTATCTGAGGTAACACTGTAACAGATTTTTAAAAATTGTATTTTTTATTTTTTATTTTAATGTTCGTTTTTAAACCAAAAAACCATTACAACAAGCTAATTAATTTTTAAAAATTATTTTATGTTTGTTTTAACCGAAAATAACGTTACAAGACATTCTTTAACTGAGGCACCACTATATTAGCGGTTGTTTTATTTTAATCATTTTAATGTTTGTTTTTAACGGAAATTAATGTTATAACACATTTTTTAGTTGAGGTACCACTGCAATAGCTTTTTAAAATGTATGTTTGTTCCTTTACATTTTTGTTTTTAACCAAAAATAATACATTTTACAAAAGAGGCACCACTGTAGTAGCTTTAAAAATAAATAAAAAAGATTATTAATTTTTATTTTGTTTTTTAACCAAACATAACACATTCTATAAATAACTTTTTTAAAGTAAAATTATTATTAATTTTAATGTATGTTTTTAACCTAAAATAACACATTATTTAACTGAGTCACCACTGTTAATAGCTTTGTATTTTATTTTATTAATTTTAATGTTTGTTTTTAACCGAAAATAACACAACACATTCTTTAACGAAGGTAGGACTCGTTTTTTTTTAATTAAATGTAATGTTTGTTTTTAAACAAAAATAACATAACACATTCTTTAACTGAGGCACCACTGTAATATATATTTTAATTTATTTTTTATTTATTTTAATGTTTTTTTAACCAAAAATAACATTGTAACACATTCTTTAACTGAGGGTACCACTGTAATAGCTTTTTTCAATGTATTTTTTAAACCAATTTTAATGTTTGTTTTTAACCACAAATAACAATACATTATTAAACTGTAGTACCCTTGTAATATATATATTTGTATTTTATTTTTAATAATTGTAATATTTGTTTTTAACCAAAAATAACATAATACCACATTATTTAACTGAGGCACCACTGTAATAGCATTTATATAATTTATTTTGTAATTAATTTTAATCTTTTTTTTTAACCAACAATGACATAGCACATTCTATATCTGAGGCACCACTATAATAGCTTTTTTAAATGTATTACATTTTTTTAATGTTTGTTTTTAACCAACAATAACGTTATAACACATTCTTTAACTGTGGTACCACTGTAATAACTTTTTAATTATTTTTAAATTAATTTTAATGTTTGTTTTTAATCAAAAATGATGTTATAACACATCTTTTAACTGTGATACCACTGTAATAGCTTTGTAAATTAATTTTTATTCATTTTAATCTTTGTTTTTAACCAAAAATGATGTTATAACACATTCTGTAACTTAGGCACCACTGTAATAGATTTTTTAATTTATTTTTATTAATTGTTATCTTTGATTTTAATAAAAAATAACATAATACCACATTCTTTAACTGGTATTATTGGTAACTGTAGCTTTTTTTAAACAATTTTTAATGTATGCTTTTAACCAAAAATAAAGTTATAACTCATTCTTTAACTGAGGCACCAATGTAATAGCTTTTTAAATGTATTTTTCTTAATTGTATTCTTTGTTTTTAACCAAAAATTACGTAAAAAATACCTAGCTTCAAAAAAATTTAAGAAAATAAATTTAAATGTTTGTTTTTAACCAAAAATAACATAACACCACATTATGTATCTGTGGTACCACTGTAACAGCTTTTTTAAAATGTATTTACATTTATTTTAATGTTTGTTTTTAACCAAAAATAACATAATACCATTCTTTACTGTGGTACCACTGTAATAGCATTTTTATTAAATTTTTTAAACCAAAAATAACATACCACAGTCTTTAACTGAGGCACCACTGTAATAGCTTTTTTTAAAATATATTTTTATTTATTTTAATGTTTGTTTTGAACCAAAAAAAAAGTTCTAACACATGCTTTAACTGTTATACCACTGTAATAGCTTTTTAAATGTATTTTTATTCATTTGAATCTTTGTTTTTAACCAAAAATGATGTTATAACATAATACCTAGATTTTAAAATGTATGTTTAAAATTAATTTTAGTGTTTGTTTTTAACCAAAAATAACATAATACCACATTCTTTAACCGAGGCACCACAAAGCTGTTTGTTTTATTTTATTAATGTTAATGGGTTTTTTAAAACCAAAAATCACGTAATGCATTCTTTAACCAAGGCACCACTGTAATAGCTGTTTTAATTCATTTTTAAAATTAATTTTAATGTTGGTTTTTAACCAAAAATAACCTTATACCGCATTCTTTAACCAAGGCACCACTGTAATAGCTGTTTTAATTCATTTTTAAATTAATTTTAAGATTTGTTTTAAACAAAAAATAACGTTAGAACGCATTCTTTAACCAAAGCACCACTGTATTAGATGTTTTCATTCATTTTTAAATTAATTTTAAGATTTGTTTTAAACAAAAAATAACGTTATATATATAGCATAATACCTAGATTTTAAAAATTATTTTTTTAAATTAATTTTAGTGTTTGTTTCTAACCAAAAATAACATAATACCACATTCTTTAACTGAGGCACCACTGTAATAGATGTTTTCGTTAATTTTTAAAATTAATTTTAATGTTTGTTTTTAACCAAAAATAACCTTATAGCACATTCATTATATATATTATATATATATATATATATATATTATATATATATATATATATATCATTTAACTGTGGTACCACTGTAATAGCATTTTAAATTTTTTGTAATTAATTTTAATGTTTGCTTCTAACCAAAAATAACAATCTAACGCATTCTTTAACCAAGGCACCACTGTAATAGCTGTTTTAATTCAGTTTAATGTTTGTTTTTAACCAAAAATAACGTTATAACGCATTCTTTAACCAAGGCACCACTATAATAGCTGTTTTAATTCATTTTTAAAATTAATTTTAATGTTTGTTTTTAGCCAAAAATAATGTTATAACGCATTCTTTAACCAAGGCACCACTGTAATAGGTATTTTAATTCATTTTGTTATTAATTTTAATGTTTGTTTTGAACCAAAAGTAACGTTATAACACATCATTTAACTGTGGTACCACTGTAATAGCTGTTTTAATTATTTTTTATTAATTTTAATGTTTATTTTTAACAAACAATAATGTAAATGCATTTTTTAACCAAGGCACTACTTTAATAGCTGTTTTAATTCATTCTAATGTTTGTTTTTAACCAAAAATAACGTTATACCGCATTCTTTAACTGAAGCACCACTGTAATAGCTGTTTAAATGTATTTTATTAATGTTAATGTTGTTTTTTTAACCAAAAATAACATAATACCTTCTTTAACTGAGGCACCACTGTAATAGATGTTTTAATGTATTTTGTTATCAATTTTAATGTTTGTTTTTAACCAAAAATAACCTTATAGCACATCATTTAACTGTGGTACCACTGTAATAGCATTTTTAATTTATTTTTATTAATTTTTATGTTTGTTTTTAACCAAAAATAATGCTACACCGCACTCTTTAACCAAGGAACCACTGTAAAGGCTGTTTTAATTCATTTTAATGTTTGTTTTTAACCAAAAATAACATTATACCGCATTCTTTAACCAAGGCACCACTGTAATAGCTGTTTAAATTTATTTTATTTATGTTCATGTTTTTTTTAACCAAAAATAACGTTATCACGCATTATTTAACTGAGGCACCACCAAAAAATTTTATGTTTTAATTCATTTTTTAAAATTAATTTTAATGTTTGTTTTTTAACCAAAAATAACCTTATAGCACATCATTTAACTGTGGTACCACTGTAATAGCATTTTTAATTTATTTTTATTAATTTTTATGTTTGTTTTTAACCAAAAATAATGCTACACCGCACTCTTTAACCAAGGAACCACTGTAAAGGCTGTTTTAATTCATTTTAATGTTTGTTTTTAACCAAAAATAACATTATACCGCATTCTTTAACCAAGGCACCACTGTAATAGCTGTTTAAATTTATTTTATTTATGTTCATGTTTTTTTTAACCAAAAATAACGTTATCACGCATTATTTAACTGAGGCACCACCAAAAAATTTTATGTTTTAATTCATTTTTTTAAATTAATTTTAATGTTTGTTTTTTAACCAAAAATAACCTTATAGCACATCATTTAACTGTGGTACCACTGTAATAGCATTTTTAATTTATTTTTATTAATTTTTATGTTTGTTTTTAACCAAAAATAATGCTACACCGCACTCTTTAACCAAGGAACCACTGTAAAGGCTGTTTTAATTCATTTTAATGTTTGTTTTTAACCAAAAATAACATTATACCGCATTCTTTAACCAAGGCACCACTGTAATAGCTGTTTAAATTTATTTTATTTATGTTCATGTTTTTTTTAACCAAAAATAACGTTATCACGCATTATTTAACTGAGGCACCACCAAAAAATTTTATGTTTTAATTCATTTTTTAAAATTAATTTTAATGTTTGTTTTTTAACCAAAAATAACCTTATAGCACATCATTTAACTGTGGTACCACTGTAATTGCATTTTTTTATTTATTTTTGTTAATTTTAATGTTTGTTTTTAACCAAAAGTAAAGTTATAACGCATTGTTTAACCAAGGCACCACTATAATAGGTGTTTTAATTCATTTTTTAAATTAATTTTAATGTTTGTTTTTAACAAAAAATAAGGTTATAACACATCATTTAACTGTGGTACCACTGTAATAGCATTTTTAATTATTTTTTATCAATTTTAATGTTTGTGTTTAACCAAACAATAATGTTAACGCATTTTTTAACCAACGCACTACTTTAATGGCTGTTTTAATTCATTTTAATGTTTGTTTTTAACCAAAAATAATGTTATAACGCATTATTTAACTGAGGCACCACTGTAATAGCTGTTTTAATTCATTTTATTAATGTTAATTGGGTTTTTTTTAAACCAAAAATAACGTTATAACACATTCTTTAACCAAGGCACCACTGTAATATCTGTTTTAATTAATTTTTTAATTCATTTTAATGTTTGTTTTTAACCAAAAATAACATAACACATTCTCTAACTGTGGCACCACTGTAATGGATTTTTTATTTTTATTTTTTTAAACAAAAAATAACATTATACCACATTCTTTAACTGAGGCACCACTGTAATAGTTGTTTTGTTTTTAATTTATTTTGTATTAATTTTAATCTTTGTTTTTAACCAAAAATTACGTTTTTAAAATTATTTTTAAAATAAATTTTTATGTGTTTAACCAAAAATAACATAATACCACATTATATATCTAAGGCACCACTGTAATAGCTGTTTAAATTGTATTTAATTAATGTTAATGTTTTTTTGTTGTTTTTTTTTTTACCAAAAATAACATTATAACACATTATTTAACCAAGGCACCACTGTAATAGATGTTTTAATTCATTGTAATGTTTGTTTTTAACCAAAAATAACGTTATAACGCATTCTTTAACCAAGGCACCACTGCAATAGATGTTTTAATTAATTTTAATGTTTTTAACCAAAAATAACCTTATAGCACATCATTTAACTGTGGTACCACTGTAATAGCATTTTTAATTTATTTTTATTAATTTTTATGTTTGTTTTTAACCAAAAATAATGCTACACCGCACTCTTTAACCAAGGCACCACTGTAAAGGCTGTTTTAATTCATTTTAACATTTGTTTTTAACCAAACATAATGTTAAACCGCATTCTTTAACCAAGGCACCACTGCAATAGATGTTTTAATTAATTTTAATGTTTGTTTTTAACCAAAAATAACCTTATAGCACATCATTTAACTGTGGTACCACTGTAATAGCATTTTTAATTTATTTTTATTAATTTTTATGTTTGTTTTTAACCAAAAATAACCTTATAGCACATCATTTAACTGTGGTACCACTGTAATAGCATTTATTTTATTTTTTTAAATTAATATTAACGTTTGTTTTTAACCAAACATAATGTTAAACCGCATTCTTTAACCAAGGCACCACTGTAAAAGCGGTTTTAATTCATTGTAATGTTTGTTTTTAACCAAAAATAACGTTATAACGCATTCTTTAACCAAGGCACCACTGCAATAGATGTTTTAATTAATTTTAATGTTTGTTTTTAACCAAAAATAACTTTATAGCACATCATTTAACTGTGGTACCACTGTAATAGCATTTTTAATTTATTTTTATTAATTTTTATGTTTGTTTTTAACCAAAAATAATGCTACACCGCACTCTTTAACCAAGGCACCACTGTAAAGGCTGTTTTAATTCATTTTAACATTTGTTTTTAACCAAACATAATGTTAAACCGCATTCTTTAACCAAGGCACCACTGCAATAGATGTTTTGATTAATTTTAATGTTTGTTTTTAACCAAAAATAACCTTATAGCACATCATTTAACTGTGGTACCACTGTAATAGCATTTTTAATTTATTTTTATTAATTTTTATGTTTGTTTTTAACCAAAAATAACCTTATAGCACATCATTTAACTGTGGTACCACTGTAATAGCATTTATTTTATTTTTTTAAATTAATATTAACGTTTGTTTTTAACCAAACATAATGTTAAACCGCATTCTTTAACCAAGGCACCACTGTAAAAGCGGTTTTAATTCATTGTAATGTTTGTTTTTAACCAAAAATAACGTTATAACGCATTCTTTAACCAAGGCACCACTGCAATAGATGTTTTAATTAATTTTAATGTTTGTTTTTAACCAAAAATAACTTTATAGCACATCATTTAACTGTGGTACCACTGTAATAGCATTTTTAATTTATTTTTATTAATTTTTATGTTTGTTTTTAACCAAAAATAATGCTACACCGCACTCTTTAACCAAGGCACCACTGTAAAGGCTGTTTTAATTCATTTTAACATTTGTTTTTAACCAAACATAATGTTAAACCGCATTCTTTAACCAAGGCACCACTGTAGAAGCGGTTTTAATTCATTGTAATGTTTGTTTTTAACCAAAAATAACGTTATAACGCATTCTTTAACCAAGGCACCACTGCAATAGATGTTTTAATTCATTTTAATGTTTGTTTTTAACCAAAAATAACCTTATAGCACATAATTTAACTGTAGTACCACTGTAATAGCATTTCTTATTTATTTTTATTAATTTTAATGTTTGTTTTTAACCAAAAATAACGTTATAACGCATTCTTTAACCAAGGCACCACTGCAATAGATGTTTTAATTAATTTTTTAAATTAATTTTAATGTTTGTTTTTAACCAAAAATAACCTTATAGCACATAATTTAACTGTAGTACCACTGTAATAGCATTTCTTATTTATTTTTATTAATTTTAATGTTTGTTTTTAACCAAAAATAACGTTATAACGCATTCTTTAACCAAGGCACCACTGCAATAGATGTTTTAATTAATTTTTTAAATTAATTTTAATGTTTGTTTTTAACCAAAAATAACCTTATAGCACATAATTTAACTGTAGTACCACTGTAATAGCATTTCTTATTTATTTTTATTAATTTTAATGTTTGTTTTTAACCAAAAATAACGTTATAACGCATTCTTTAACCAAGGCACCACTGCAATAGATGTTTTAATTAATTTTTTAAATTAATTTTAATGTTTGTTTTTAACCAAAAATAACCTTATAGCACATAATTTAACTGTAGTACCACTGTAATAGCATTTCTTATTTATTTTTATTAATTTTAATGTTTGTTTTTAACCAAAAATAACGTTATAACGCATTCTTTAACCAAGGCACCACTGCAATAGATGTTTTAATTAATTTTTAAAATTAATTTTAATGTTTGTTTTTAACCAAAAATAACCTTATAGCACATAATTTAACTGTAGTACCACTGTAATAGCATTTCTTATTTATTTTTATTAATTTTAATGTTTGTTTTTAACCAAAAATAACGTTATAACGCATTCTTTAACCAAGGCACCACTGTAATAGATGTTTTAATTAATTTTTTTAATTAATTTTAATGTTTGTTTTTAACCAAAAATAACCTTATAGCACATAATTTAACTGTAGTACCACTGTAATAGCATTTCTTATTTATTTTTATTAATTTTAATGTTTGTTTTTAACCAAAAATAACATTATAACGCATTCTTTAACCAAGGCACCACTGCAATAGATGTTTTAATTAATTTTTTAAATTAATTTTAATGTTTGTTTTTAACCAAAAATAACCTTATAGCACATAATTTAACTGTAGTACCACTGTAATAGCATTTCTTATTTATTTTTATTAATTTTAATGTTTGTTTTTAACCAAAAATAACGTTATAACGCATTCTTTAACCAAGGCACCACTGTAATAGATGTTTTAATTAATTTTTTAAATTAATTTTAATGTTTGTTTTTAACCAAAAATAACCTTATAGCACATAATTTAACTGTCGTACCACTGTAATAGCATTTCTTATTTATTTGTATTAATTTTAATGTTTGTTTTTAACCAAAAATAACGTTATAACGCATTCTTTAACCAAGGCACCACTGCAATAGATGTTTTAATTAATTTTTTAAATTAATTTTAATGTTTGTTTTTAACCAAAAATAACCTTATAGCACATAATTTAACTGTAGTACCACTGTAATAGCATTTCTTATTTATTTGTATTAATTTTAATGTTTGTTTTTAACCAAAAATAACGTTATAACGCATTCTTTAACCAAGGCACCACTGTAATAGATGTTTTAATTAATTTTAATGTTTGTATTTAAGCAAAAATAACCTTATAGCACATAATTTAACTAGTACCACTGTAATAGCATTTCTTATTTATTTTTATTAATTTTAATGTTTGTTTTTAACCAAAAATAACATTATAACGCATTCTTTAACCAAGGCACCACTGCAATATATGTTTTAATTAATTTTTAAAATTAATTTTAATGTTTGTTTTTAACCAAAAATAACCTTATAGCACATAATTGAACTGTAGTACCACTGTAATAGCATTTCTTATTTATTTTTATTAATTTTAATGTTTGTTTTTAACCAAAAATAACGTTATAACGCATTCTTTAACCAAGGCACCACTGCAATAGATGTTTTAATTAATTTTTTAAATTAATTTTAATGTTTTTTTTTAACCAAAAATAACCTTATAGCACATAATTTAACTGTAGCACCACTGTAATAGCATTTCTTATTTATTTTTATTCATTTTAATGTTTGTTTTTAACCAAAAATAACGTTATAACGCATTCTTTAACCAAGGCACCACTGCAATAGATGTTTTAATTATTTTTTTAAATTAATTTTAATGTTTGTTTTTAACCAAAAATAACCTTATAGCACATAATTGAACTGTAGTACCACTAATAGCATTTCGTATTTATTTTTATTAATTTTAATGTTTGTTTTTAACCAAAAATAACGTTATAATGCATTCTTTAACCAAGGCACCACTGTAATAGATGTTTTAATTAATTTTTTAAATTAATTTTAATGTTTTTTTTAACCAAAAATAACCTTATAGCACATAATTTAACTGTAGCACCACTGTAATAGCATTTCTTATTTATTTTTATTCATTTTAATGTTTGTTTTTAACCAAAAATAACGTTATAACGCATTCTTTCACCAAGGCACCACTGTATTAGATGTTTTCTTTTTATCATGATTTATTTTTACTGTACTGTCTCCATAGGGAGATATTTTCCCCCCAATTTGCTGTTTTTAGAGCATTTTTAAATCCCTCCCGTCCACCTTTGACGCGACTGTGAAGGTTTGGTTTCAAACAAATGCCAAACAGCAGTTGTGGGGACGTTTTGTCATTCCTGCAGCAAAAAGTGGGACTAAGAAGGCTAAAAAGATGTACTAAATAGCTGCAAAGATTGTCTATTCCGTGTGACGTCACCACCTCTCCTGTGCCCCGCAGGAGTACAAGCGCAAGCTGGCCAGGGTGACGCAGGTCCGCAAAGAGCTGCGATCCCGCCTGAACAATCTCCCGGGCGGACTCCGCAAGTCCTCGGCTTGACGTTCACCTTCTCGCCGCTTTTCATGTTTTTCCTCCATTGTGGTTTTTAAAAAACAAAAAAAAGGTTTCTGGTCCTTTTAATCTTCATTGTTTTGGTCACGTGACGCATTGCAGTTGCAGTGTACCCATAATGCATTGTTTCTGTTCGCTCTTATTATTTTCTCAACAGTTGCATGTAAATATCTATATTTTTATTCCTGTCACGCGTCATCACACAGCTGGATTTGTAGTTTGTTTGTAAATATTATCAACCGCCGTTCAAATAAAACATGATGGACACGATCGAAGGCCTTTTCTTTTGCTGTTGCAGTGAAGCGCCGGGCCAGTAGAGGGCGCCCTTCACTTTCTCGAGCAGACCCGTAGAGGAAAGGATTCTTTTAAAGATCCGTTTAAAAAGACTGGTTCGTTATTAACATAGACATCTTATAAGTAGACGCGGGGCCGCCATCTTGGAGTGGTGATCCGCTCCGCTCAGTGCAATTCATTTGGCAGGAGCAGCGCATTTAATTCATCTTACCTCACTGAATACCACTGATTTTCACGCGGGTTTTTTTGTCATACGTGTAGCTATAATAAAGGACACATGTTTTATTATTCATAGTTTGCTTAACAGTAATAAAATATTCTTATATGCTATAAATGACCAGACGTCCAAGATCAAAACTGGGAATATAATCCCAGAGAAGGGGGAAAAAAATGGTCAGCTATTTTTAAATTAAAGAAACAATATGATTACGTTATATATACATGCTACATAAACAATGTATTAATACATTAGATATCTATAAATCTTATAGACCAGTGGTCCCCAACCTTTTTGTAGCCGGGGACCGGTCAACACTTGAAAATTTGTCCCACGGACCGGGGGATGTTTTTTTTTTTTTTTTTTTCATAAATAAATAAATGATAAATGGGTTATACTTGTATAGCGCTTTTCTACCTTCAAGGTACTCAAAAGCGCTTTGACAGTATTTCCACATTCACCCATTCACACACACATTCACACACTGATGGCGGGAGCTGCCATGCAAGGCGCTAACCAGCACCCATCAGGAGCAAGGGTGAAGTGTCTTGTCCAAGGACACAACGGACGTGACTAGGATGGTAGAAGGTGGGGATTGAACCCCAGTAACCAGCAACCCTCCGATTGCTGACACGGCCACTCTACCAACTTCGCCACGCCATCCCCATATAAAGAAATACAATCATGCTGTGCTTACGGACTGTATCCCTGCGGACTGTATTGATCTATATTGATATATAATGTATATATTGTGTTTTTTATGTTGATTTAATTTAAATAAAAAATAAATAAATTTTAATTTATTGCACGGCCCGGTGGTTGGGGACCACTGTTCAGGGGCGCCGCTAGGGATTTTGGGCCCCATGAAAAGAATCTTTACAGGGCCCCCAACACAGCGGCAACATTCTTTGATGCTATTTTACATACAATTATGCATTTTAATGGTATTTTTGACTATCATTACCATATTTTTGAAAGAAGAACAGCATCACAGTTTTATAAGTGTTATAATTTCATCATCATTAGGGGCCTCTCTGGGCCCCCCTCCATCCTGGGCCCCTAGAATCCGTCTCCTTTACCCCCCCCCCCCCCTTTCCGGCGCCCCTGCCACTGTTACAGACTGTATCTCTGTTGCTGCAGCAGCAGAGAGTTTATTCTGTCTTGACACTTTGTATTGCTATTTTGTATTACATTCTTCCTTTAAATGATCATGTTTACAGTGATTGTTTTATATGTATTTTTTATGTATGTCGCTTTGGATAAAAGCGTCTGCCAAATACTTCAACATAAACATATATAAACACCTGAAAGTCTTTATATCAGCTAAAACCACCAATCGGTTTCACTAGATTCAGATTAAAAGCAAATCCTGTCTTACCCAACAATGTTAGTTTTTGAATATTGTTACTTGAAGACTAATTCCTGGTTACAATTATACTGTTAAGAAAGTATTGTCTTATACTTTGCCTAAAATGAGAATGCATCATAATCAGTGGCGGCTGGTGAATTTTGTTTTAGGTGGGGCCAAAAGTTTGTAAACCAAACCCCCTGTAGGGGGGTCATCCTCCCCCAGAAGATTTATTTGTGATTTTCACATACAAATATCATACTTGCCAACCCTCCCGTTTTTAGCGGGAGAATCCCGGTATTCAGCGCCTCTCACGACAACCTTCCGGCAGAGATTTTCTCCCGACAAACTCCCGGTATTAAGCCGGAGCTGGAGGCCATGCCCCCTCCAGCTCAATGCGGACCTGAGACTGAGTGGGGACAGTGGACAGCCTGTTCTCACGTCCGCTTTCCCACAATATAAACAGCTTGCCTGCCCAATGAACGGAGAAGTTAAACAGGACAATACTGCCATCTAATGGATAGCCAACGGAACACTGAAATTCAAGTATTTTTTTTTTCTATGTAAATAAAAAAAAATATATATATATATATATATATATATATATATATATATATATATATATATATATATATATATATATATATATATATATATATATATGAAATATATATGAAATACTCGAGTTGGTGAATTCTAGCTGTAAATAACCACGCCCCCAACCCCGACCAAGCCACCCCACCCCCTACCCTCCACCTCCCGATATTGGAGGTCTCAAGGTTGGCAAGTAAGCAAATATTGAAGATCTTTGCTCCTTCTCAATTCTGTGGTAATATTCTTTTCACAAAATGCAACCAATAGTACGTTAATGTTGAATCTTACTTGTGAAAAGTAATCTCCGATTCCTATTTTCAACAGTCCGCTCATTTGAGCAGGAAAACGCTGAACACCATATTTGTTTTCTACCTGTCAACTGTCAGTTTAGGCTGCTCGCCGGCTCCTCATCACCACTTCAAGATGGCGGCCCAATTTTTCGCGTCACAGCAGCCAATACTCAGATGTTGACAACGGAAGTTAAGCCTTGACCCCGGAAGTGTAAACCGTCAGTACGAGTCGACGAACGCGATTACTACAACTACAAAATATTGAATTGTTACAAAACAAATAATACGTCGTAATAAAATAATACAATCGTGCGCCAGACGTTTATTGTAAGATAGCCACGCTACAGTCGCCAACGACTTTTCAGTTGCGTCGTAGGTAGTCACCGCCCGCTCGTCGCCTCGCTAGCTCCGAGCTAACCGAGCTAACGATAAAGAAAGACAAAGCTCCGCCATCGAATTCGCCAACAATGGACAGTTTGGAAACTCCGTACGAGGACGAGGCGTCCACAGACTTCATCGAGTGCGAGGTGAGTTTGCCGGCCGTGACCGGCGGCACACAAGACATAATAACACAAGAGATAATAACACAAGATATAATAACCGGGACAATGCGAGCTCTTTCCCAAGATGGTCACGTGTTCTCCTGCTTTATCTCCAGGTGTGTGACAAATCTGCCCGCGGCCTGAGTTTGTATAAGATACACCTGACGACGCCCGGACATTTAAAGGTACAAAATAATGTCACAATAGTTCAGTAAACCTGCCAAGGATCGTGGAAACTAGGCATGGGCCGGTATGAGAGTCTGACGGTGCGATAACCTTAGACAAAATATCACGATTTTACTATGGTATGTTATTGTAATTACAGCATACATTTTTTTAATGGCTTTTAGTGAAAAGATACAGGTTTTTTTTCAGTCAAACACCCATTCCCTGAACAATAGAACATATACTCAGCATCAAGGGTTGGAATTGGGGGTTGAATCACCAAAAAGTATTTCCGGTGCGCGGCTGCTGCTCACTGCTCCCCTCACCTCCCAGGCATACTTGCCAACCCTCCCGATTTCCCCGGGAGACTCCCGAATCTCAGTGCCCCTCGCGAAAATCTCCCGATTTCCGCCCGCATATTTGCCAACCCTCCCGTTTTTAGCGGGAGAATCCCGATATTCAGCACCTCTCCCGACAGAGATTTTCTCCCGACAAACTCCCGGTATTCAGCCGGAGCTGGAGGCCACGCCCCCCCCCCCCCCCAAAAAAAAGTCTTCCGCAGCTGCGATTGGACGTGACCAGCCTCCGGGTACAAGTACTGGAGTACCAATTGCTTGCCAGGGAAGATCTTCCCCAGGAAGCAAGGATTGACCGGTTTTGGGCCATGCTAGGGAGAGATGGAAGATTTCACACTCTCGTGCATTTGATGAAAGCACTTTTGTGCGTGCCACACAGCAATGCATCATCAGAGAGGGTGTTCAGCATGGTTAGAAAAATAGTGACAGAGAATAGAAAGAGGATGGACAATTCAACCCTTAACAAAGCATTGTACTTTCAAGTACAACAATAAGTAGATGAGTGTTGTGTGTGTATAGGTGTAAATAAATGAACACTAAAATTAAAGTATTTCTTTTATTTATATATATAATAAAATAAATAAATATATATATATACAGCTAGAATTCACTGAAAGTCATGTATTTATATATAAATATATATATATATATATATATATATATATATATATATATATATATATATATATATATATATATATATAAATACTTGACTTTCAGTGAATTCTAGCTATATATATATATATATATAGCTATATATATATGTATATATATATATATATATATAAATACTTGACTTTCAGTGAATTCTAGCTGTAAATATACTCTCCTCTTAACCACGCCCCCGCCCCAACCACGCCCGCCGACCAAGGCCGCCCCCCCCCCCCCACCTCCCGATATTGGAGGTCTCAAGGTTGGCAAGTATGCCGTACAACAATATTGGGGGCATGCCTTAAAGCAGGGGTGTCCAAACTTTTTCCACTGAGGGCCGCACATGGAAAAATTAAAGCATGCGGGGGCCATTTTGATATTTTTCATTTTCAAACCATAACAAAATACATGGATTTTGTTTGTTTTTTACCTATAGGGCTCCCGGGGACCATAAAGGGTTTAAGTCATTAAAATGTTAAAAACAAGTCAAATTATTATTTTATTTATTTATATAACGCTTACTGTAAATCTGTACAGTATATCAACTTCAGGTTGATATAAAGTTTAAAAAAACAAAAAGGTTTTATGCCTTTTCTGTCAAAGACAACTTAGTTTTTTATAATAAAACTGAAATATGCAGTATTTTCCCCACTGCCCAAAACATTCAGAAAGCAATGTTTAATGTGAAGTAATTAGATTCATTATTATTTTTGAGTAATCACAGTGAAAAGATAAATAAAATCCCATTAAATATATTTGGGATCCAAAAGGTGCCCCCACTCAGAAAGTGATACATTTTTATTATTTTTTTGTTTTACTTTCAACATTTAAGTTACGAGCTCAACTTCAGATATATCTGTCGAATTTTACGTTTGAACTATTATTTTCTTTGTTTTATGCTCTTTTGTCAAATAAAATGTTGATGTTTTTGTATGGCAACCACACAATATATGCAATATTTCCCACATAAAACATTTTAAAGTGAAATATTTGAAATAATTGGAGCCTTGAATAGGTCAATAATTCATTATTACATTGATTTTTTTTTTTTTTTTGAGCAATGGCAAAAAAGAAAAAAGAAAGATAGACAAAAGAAAAAAAAAGCCTGCATGGTAGCTTTGTGTCAACATTGCAACTTTTTCTAGTTAGATTTCACCTCATTCCACTTTTTTAAATGTTTTTTAAATTTTTGCAATAGCATTTCCAGAATGTGTGGCGGGCCGGTAAACAATTAGCTGCGGGCCGCAAATGGCCCCCGGGCGCACTTTGGACACCCCTGCCTTAAAGGCACTTCCTTTAGCGTCCTCTCTCACCTGAAAAGGAGACTATTATATATGTCTCCGTTATCCATAGGTGTATCTACCGTATTTTTCGGAGTAAAGGTCGCTCCGGAGTATAAGTCGCACCGGCCGAAAATACATAATAAAGAAGGAAAAAAACATATATAAGTCGCACTGGAGTATAAGTCGCATTTTTTGGGGACATTTATTTGATAAAACCCAACACCAAGAATAGACATTTGAAAGGCAATTTAAAATAAATAAAGAATAGTGAACAACAGGCTGAATAAGTGTACGTTATATGAGGCATAAATAACCAACTGAGAACGTGCCTGGTATGTTAACGTAACATATTATGGCAAGAGTCATTCAAATAATAAATAACACCCGGATAAGTTTTTCAACCTGTTTAAGTCGGGGTCCACGTTAATCAATTCATGGTACAAATATATACTATCGGCATAATACAGTCATCATACAAGTTAATCATCAGAGTATATACATTGAATTATTTACAATCCGGGAGGTGGGATGTGGGGGGCGGGAGGGGGGGGGGGTTAGGTTGCTATCAGCATATTTCAGTCATACAAGTTTATCATCTGAGAAATGGACATTGTAACAGTGTAGGTCTCACTTCGTAGGATATGTACAGCGAGCAGTGAAAAAGTATATACATTTGATTATTTACAATCCGGGGAGGTGGGATGTGGTGGGGGGAGGCTGGGGTTGTAGCTGCCTGGAGGTGTTCTTTTAGTGCGGTTTTGAAGGAGGATAGAGATTAAGTTTCTTTTACACCTGTTGGGAGTGCATTCCATATTGATGTGGCATAGAAGGAGAATTCTTAAAGAATTGAATGTAATGCTTTAAAAAGGTAAATGGATGGCACAAAAAGCCAAAAGGCTTGTTTCCATTGTGGTCCATTAAATATTCATCACATTTGATACATTCAATAATAACATTTAACTTTAATTTAATTATAGCTAATTGGAGTAGCTCTATTCAGCCGATAAAGCACTCTAAAAACACCCTCATCAACGTAGTATACACATGCTGTAAGTACATAACATTTTGTAGCACGGACAGAGAGATTGCAACTCACTAGTGAGAAGTTCCGCAAAGTAACAAAAATGAGCAGAAAAAAAGTTTGATTACAGAGCCAAATTTCCGATAGCTTCAAATCAGTTGGGCAATATGAGCCCATCAACACGGACGAATGCTGTGATGGCTACAAACAAAAAGACAACGCCCAACCTCGTTTTTCCAACTAGGGTAAATGCACTTTTAGATGTTCAATATTAGGTAAAAGTTTTGCTTACAGAAATGTATTTTTATGTTTGTTTATCTATTTATTTATTTAGGATAACAGTTATTTACCTACTAAATACAGTACAATGGTAAAACATTATACAGTAATGACAAAGGTTTATATCCTTTTAAATGGTTACTTGTTTCATTATCAAAATTATGATTACGTTAAATTATAAACACTGCATTCGTTATTTTTTCCAGTTAAAGAGCGTGATGTAGACAAATGCTCTGAGTCTGCATAATTTGTGAAACTGAAACAATAAAAAAGAATGCCATTGTAAGGTTATAATGCTAACACAGATGCTCGTAAACTTGCTAGCATATTAGCTCATGCTAATGTTGCTAGTTTGATTACGATAACACATATGCATGAAAACAGTAATATCAAACATGACAGTTTAGTAAGAATGGTTTTAGTTATATTGTAAAACTTACAAATGTTGCCTGGAGTGATTAATGAAGAATCCATACGAGTAGAAACACTATAAACGACTAGTACACGGAACGGCACTTCTACTTCCAGTTCAAGGCACTAAACATAAGGACATGGTGTAGACCAGGGGTCACCAACCTTTTTGAAACCAAGAGCTACTTCTTGGGTACTGATTAATGCGAAGGGCTACCAGTTTGATACACACTTAAATAAATTGCCAGAAATAGCCAATTTGCTCAATTTACCTTTAACTCTGTTATTATTAATAATTAATTATATTTATCTTTGTGGAAACACTGATCATCTTAATGATTTCTCACAATAAATATGAATAGAAACAGATAAATATCAATATGCAACACTTTATTTTTATATTTTTTCTAAGTGCACATTTTTTAAATTGAACATTTTCAAATTATCACTTCTAAGACAGTCTTGTGAAATCACAATATCCCATTTTAACTAGCTAGCCACTAACATTTTTTAACAAATCATGAATTACTTTGCACCATGTTTGTACAAATAATAACTCATGTAAAATACAAAAATCAACTCTCAAATTTTTAAATAAATCATGTCACACTTTGAACTGGACACCAAATCTGTTATCTGTTTCTTTGTCAGTTAGTGAAGACCAAGTCTTCAAAATATTTTCTTGGATATTCAAATTCTATTTGAGTTTTGTCTCTCTTAGAATTAAAAATGTCGAGAAAAGCGAGACCAGCTTGCTAGTAAATAAATAACATTTAAAAAATAGAGGCAGCTTACTGGTAAGTGCTGCTATTTGAGCTATTTTTAGAACAGGCCAGCGGGCTACTCATCTGGTCCTTACGGGCTACCTGGTGCCTGCGGGCACCGCGTTGGTGACCCCTGGTGTAGACATTCACCTAGCAGCACCTGCAGTGGTCAAACTCGTCCAAAGGATGGCGCCAAACACAAAAAATAACACACTTTTTCAGTATCCTTAGGTGTTTAATGAACACAAAACATTGTTAGCGAAGAAAAATACACAAATTAGCCACACCGTTTTATAAGCCGTAGGAAAAAGATAGCGGCTTATAGTTCGGAAAATGCGGGTGATAATAACTATACCTACAATTTCTCTTGCTGCTATTTTTAGGGTAGTTGAAGTACGGACGGTGTGATGGTAAATTTTAAAACCGTCATTTTTTTATATCGTGGTGTACCTTTTTTAAAAGTTATACCGGCCCATGTCTAGTGGAAACGTGATCCAAATGTGTTTTACACTACGCATATCTACTTTCCAGTCGACTTGAGTAATGTTTGGTATGTATTAAGTGGTGAAATGCACTGATGACATTAAAAAACTGACATTGATGCTGAATAGTTGTGTGTAGCGATGAGTCCATGGGCATTGGAAGGCTCCTGTTATATTGTGTTCCCTTGGAGTTTGAGCCAAGACATAATCCTCTAAGGCCCTCACGCAGGTTAGGTACAACAATAACAAAGCATGTTCTGATTTTCTTACCCTGACATGGCCTTTGGACATTTTTCAATAGTCTGCAGCAGTGAAGCAACGGATTGCTCTATTTTTTCCCCCTTCATGACTGCAAACATTGCTGAACCTTCTCAGCTGTCAGCTGTCCGCAACCAGGAGAAGAATATTCACCTGATGGAGAAGGCAGTCCAACATCCATGTCACATTGACCACAGGTCTTCTGCTTTTCTGTGGTCCCGAATGGCCACTTGGTCCTTCTTTCTTCTGGGTCATCACCCCAATACCTCAGTGCTGCTTTGTTCCAACTCCTGTTCTTGACATTTTTCTCTTCATCCCAGTCAAGTCTGAAACTGTCCTTTCATCTTTATTTCTTATGGAATACTTTTGAAATTGGGCAATACTTTGTGTTCTTTATTTGCAAACACGGCTGAGGTCTGCAACCAAGTAGTCCTATTTTAAATACTAACCAACGTTGGACCACTTGAGCCGAGCGTTTGGGAAAAAATTGTTTTCTTTGAAGCTTCATATCAAGCACATTATTCATTCAATTGTGTTGTCTTGAGAAATGTTAGGGCTGGGTGATACAGCTGAAAACGGTGTTTTATATCGGTCGATATCGTTAATTATTGATATTTTCATGACCTATGGCGAATAAGGAACATTTTTATGTTAAATGTAACCTTCCTCTGATTATAATCCCTCAGCTAATAGCTACCAGGCAGAAAGGAAATGTCAACACACGCATGGAAAACACTCAATGTAAATAAAATATTCAAATCACATTGAACATGTAACAATAAGATCATAAAATGAAAGGTGCAAAAATAAGGAATGTGTAAGAGATGCTTAATAAAGTGTAAGAAAATAGTGCAAAGTGTGAAAATGTAAACATAGAGAAACCTGAGAAGGACTATTTTCTGCAGGTTTAGTGCCAGCTGTGCTCTAAAGGGTGAGCACCTTGCATCATTTACAGACCACATTGGTCTGACTACGGTCCCTTTTTTTTTTTTTTTTTTTTTTTTAATACCAAAAAGTGCCATACTGTCCACGTGTAACGGTACACAAAAATTTCGGTTCGGTACGTACCCCGGTTTAGAGGTCACAGTTCGGTTCATTTTCGGTACAGTATAAAACAACAAAATATACATTTTGGGGTTTTTTATTTACCAAATTTGCAAAATCTTCCACCAAAAATATTTTTTTTTAGTGGAATATTTGATGTGAAGTAATGGGAACCTTGGATAGGTCAATAGTTCATAATAACATTGATTTTGATTCAATATTATGTTTTGAGCAATGACAGTTTGAAAGAAAAATAAACAGCTTTGTTTTATTAGTCAACATTGCAACTTTTTCTAAATTACATTTATCCTTTAAGCTTTTTTATTTCACTTTTGTTATGTTTTTGTTTATTTTAATAGTATTTTTAGAATGTGCCGTGGGCGTTTAAAACATTAGCTGTGGGCCGCAAATGGCACACTTTTGACACCCCTGCTATAGATAATAAAAAATGAAATCTGATAAATCTATGGATAAAAAGCAGAGCCTGGCGACGCATGCGCGTTTATCATAACTCTCTCTCTCTCTCTGTCTCTGCCCCTCCCTCACCAATGCTGCTGCGCGCACAATTTGTTTTGTTTTTAACCCCTTCTTAACCCTGAACGTAAATTGAAAATACACCCAACCCTAACTCAAAATGCCGGACATTTGAGGCATTTAAGAAACTCCGCCCTGACAGCTCCGCAAAAGAGGACATGTCCGGTGAAAAGAGGACGTATGGTCAGTCTATCGTAGCCTATTAGCTGCTAGCATGCCGTGTGTTGTGCCTCGGTGTGCATTGTTTACACAACGTGCGTTACGCTACTTAATATGTCCGTGTGGAAACTTGTTCGGTACACCTCCGAACCGAACCGGAACCCCCGTACCGAAACGGTTCGGTACAATTACACGTACCGTTACACCCCTACTGTCCAGGTGACTTTTCGTCTTTGATCCCCAATTTCTTCATTTTGACTTTCTCTTCTCACTCCATGCAAAGAATCAACCGCCAAACAAGCAAACTTGATAGTTGATACTGTTACCATATTGGCTGTTAGCGTGTCACTCCCACTGATCAGTGATCACTTCCTGCGTTGCTCGCTTACCAGAGACAGAGTGGCTTTGTCCATGCAGCCAACCTTGCTTCCATATTTCCGCTTACTTCCGGAAAATAAGTAAAAATGATGTCATGGTTTTACCACCCAGCCCTCGATGCATGCTTTTTTTTTTTCTCAAGATAACTTCCTGCTTCTCAAGACCAGTATATCTACATTTTAAAAAATATAGATATAATAAGTGTAGTTTGTGAACACCTGGAGGTAAGTAAGACTCAAACAAAGGTTTATATGATGTGACCTAACTAAATATGACATCACTACTGAGTTAGTGCTAACCTCACATCCATAAACTAGTCGTGAATCTTATGTCCTTGTTTCCATCTAACAGCGAGTGGAGGAGAATGGTGATCACGTCCTATTTTGCTCGCAAACTTAGATCGGGCGCGGATCAGAAGTACAAACCGTGGCTCAAAGTTGTCTGCTAGCAGTCAGAGTTTCTCTGATATCGCGGTGTGTAACTGATTGTATTGTTTTATCTCTGGCTCTTGTTGCTGGGGGAAGCAACCCAGTCCGTTTGCCTTGGCGTCCACGACGGACAGTTTAGCCCGCTTGGCTGTGGAACTCAAATGACGGACCTGCGTGCTCACCTAAGGCCAGCTCTGTCCAGTGCCATCATTTCATTTTCGTGAAGAAATTGCAGACCAGTGTGCCCCAGGGTCGTCTCTGGCTGGCTTTTTGCACTTTCGGATGCAACGGCTTTTCCTTGCTGAATTTTGGCAGCTTCTTTCCAGGCGTTTCCATGGACTTTCCAGGCATGACTGCTGGCCATCATCACCCACACGGGCCATGACACGTACATGTAAACTAAAAACAAGTTAAATCTTTAATAGGTGCCATATTTCATTTTTCATTATTCATTTCTCTTTACACTATGCCTTTTTGTTCTATTTTTCAGTTTTTGCTCTCCTTGTATTGTTCTATTTCTACAATGTGCCATAAGCCCATAAAAAAAACTATTCCCCGCCAGAAAATGGCACTAGGGCTGCACTTTGGACACCCATGCTTTACATATTTTTCAGAGAAGGTGAAGTGTTACCAAACGACAGTGTCTCCAGGCTGAAACTTAGTAGCGTGATCGCTATCAGGACTCCCGCTAGTCAAAGGCCACCTAACAAATTTATTGGTGGCGGTCCAAATGTATCTGTGGCGGGCCATAACAAATAAATGTAAAACACTGGATTAGGACTGCACAATTAATTGACACAGAGTTTAATTGTTGTTTTTTTTTAAACATTTGTTTATTGGGTTTTTGGCCACATAATTGACAGGAACAGTCAAACACATCAAATCCATTTCGCCCCCGCCCCTGACCAGTAACAAAAAACAAACAAAAAAATAATAATGATAATTAAATAAATATATTAAAAAAAAAACACAGAAGTCAACATAAAACCACAGACAGCTGCATTCCTGAATGGCCCCAGAGAGATACAACAGCCAACAAGCACACAAAAGGCTCGTCAACCACCCCACATTTCAGTTGTGTTTCTTTTAGGGTTAATTTGGAGATCAGTCCCTCCTACATATTTCAAAAACGCACCCCACAGATCTTGAGACTCTGCAGAACAACCGTTCGATGTCAGCCTAACCTTCTCCAGTTTTTAGAAAATACAGAACATCTTTAATCCAGCGGATGTGGCAACGAGGCGCTGTTGTCTTTCAATTCAACACCGTGAGTCTTGTAGCCAACATAGTAGTCAATGCTACAAGATTATTTTTGGATTTGCTAAGGGTAGATGACTGAGGTGCTACCCCAAATAGTCCGCTTAGAGGATTCGGTTCAATCCTTTTGCCAGCGACCACAGACAAAGTGTTAAACATTTCTGTCTAACAGTTATTTAGGGATGGGCAGAGCCAAAACGTATGTATTAAATTTGCTGGGGACTGTTGGCATTGATCACACGATACAAATATTCCGTCATACATCTTAGCCTGTTGAACCTTAGTATAATAAATATGATGTATTATCTTGCATTGAATAAGGCTGTGTCTTGCACAAATAGAAGACCTATGAACTTAAGATCTCTGTCCAGCTTTCTTCAGATAAGGTCACTCCTAAATCCTGGATAACGTAACCGGAAGGCTGAGGGGTTTCCGGCATTTGAGTGACCGACATATTGAGAATTGTTGAGCCTCGCGTTTGTTCATCTTTCGCTTCAAACAGGAAGAAAGAAGTCTCATTCTGCACGTCGCTCTCAGCACTTGAGCGTGTTTATTTAACTGTCGAATGAATTGAGCGCAGTGAGCCCTCTTTTCAATCATCCACAATCTTTATGTCTGTGGGCAGAGAGCGAGACCGCCAGCTTTACACACAGGAAGCATCCAGCACGGACAGAGAATCGCGACTCGCTAGTGAGATGTTCCGCAAAGTAACAAAAATTAAAGAGAAAAAAAATGATAACAAAGCCAAATGTCTCGTTGGGGGAATATTTCAGCTTCAAATCGGTTCGGCAATATGAGCCCATCAACGCGTATGAAAGAGGGAGAATGTCGTGATGGCAAGAAACAAAAAGACAACGCCCGACATCGTTTTTCCAACTAGAGAAAATGCACTTTAAGATCTTCAATATTAGGTAAAATTTTTGCTTACAGAAATGTGTATTTATATCTTTGTTTATTTATTTATTTAGGATAACAAACGTATTTACCTTCCAATTACAGTACAATGGTAAACAATTCTGCAGTAATGACAAATGTTTATATCCTTTTTAATGGTTACTTGTGTTATCACAGATTATGATTACATTACATTATGAACTGGTTAGTTTTTCAGTTTGAAAACGTCATGTAAACAAAAGCTCTGAGTCTGCATAAAGCTAAATATGTTTGAAAGTAAGTTATTGCATATTGTTTTAATGTGTGGCACCTTGAGACAAGAATATGTTGATTGGCAGTATAAAAGGGACATGTCTTCCGTCACCTACTTATTTTCGCATTTCTATGTATAAAATATAAAAATCGCAAGTCAAATCGCTATTTTGTAGGGCAACTTTTTTTTTTCTTCAAAATCGTGCAGCCCTACACCAGATTATAAACACTTGACATTAAAGAATTGTATTTTTTTATTTTATTTTGGGAAAAATAATAACAATGCACACATGTTCTAGCAGACATAGCTTTTTATCTCAGTGTTTGCTTCGAGAAAGAACTGTGTCAGTGACTCAGCTAGCTGGATCATGAAACCGTCATATGAATCATTCGGACAATGAAACAGTTGATGCTTTGAATCTTATATATCGGATTATTTTATTCAAGCTTTAAAACAGGGCTTCCATTTCATTTTACTTCAAGGGTTCGACACACGTATGAAATAGTCCGTGTCCAGTCAGTTGGATTTGTTCCTACATTAATAGATGATGAACCCCACCCAGTCAAAGCACGCTGATTTAGTAAATGACTGTTAAAGATGTCTCACAAGTGCACTGATTGACTTGTTGCTTTCCTTTCATTCCTGGCAGAAAGAGGAAGCCCATGTTGCCGCTGGTAAGTACACCTCGCCTTCAGTCTTCTGGCCGTTCGAGGCTATGATGGCCTCACGTAATGTTATCTCACTGATTTGTAAGACCATTGAATACAGGTACACATATGAAGGTAAGCGGTGTCCATTATTGAACTACCATAAAGTTGGCACACAGGTCAGCACCTTTACGTTTGGCGAGGTGTGCTGGCTGATGACTCAACATCTGGAAGTAAACTAATCCATGAAAAGCAGCAGTTCTTCCCTAAAACTGGTTCAGCAGCATGAAGGACCTTTGCCTTTAACTGAAGGTTCTAGCTCTGAAGTCCACTCATGCCCAAGTCCTGTAGAATTCCACACTGCAACATCATTATGGACCCATAGCAGCCAATTGTCGTGACCTCTGGAAACTCAAATAATTTTGTCTGTGAGCTTCTTCCTTTCATCTCTCACCTTTGGAAACCATACTCACAGTATGTTGGAAAGTACATTCGCATTCCCTTTCTGCTGAAATAAGTAACAATTTGTGATGTACCGCCCCCTGATGATGAAGTTCTACCAGCCTGTTCAGATCAGTGACATTCCCCATGTTGAGCTGGCAAGAGAAAGAATTTTCAGCAAATGAATGCAGTCCTTCGTTGTCTGTGGAATATTCTGTAAATGAGGCAAAGACCACAGGGTAAGAGCAACAAATGGAACTGCACTGCTCCTCTCTTCCAGTAGGTGGCAGTGAAAAAGTCCAGAGCTTTGTGTGCCCAAGCTTTTCGTTGCAAAATGACACCATTTTCGGCAGGTGGGAGCAGCTTAGCTCATATCGGTACATTTTGATGGAGTGAATCTTAATCTCTGCCGGTGCGAGTTTGCAGGTGGCAATAGCTGAGCCATGTCATAGCAGCGATATGGAACGTGCTAAGGAGCTAAATTGTTGGTAAACAAGACACACAAACTGGTCTCCTTCCCACTCTGTTCCTGGACTGCAAGGCGTTCACTCCACCCGTGGTTAGAAAGACTACCGCGGGCTGAAAAGAGGTGTGAGTGGGTTCCCGACTGTGGACAAAAGAGCCCGAAATATCTTCACAGTCCTGGACTGTTCAGCTGAACTGAATCGATTGAATGCCATGAGAATACGATCACCTGGATGAATGAGAACATAGACATAGACATCTTCAAGATCTACAAACCGTGTTAACGCTCCACCTGATTATTTCTGAATCAATAGCATGTTTCTGGAATGTGTCCAAACAGGGCCTGAAGTTTCTTGCCAAACAAAAGTGTTCCTTGAAGACGGAGCCAAGCCCTGTGTCTTGATTGATCACGTTCTTCTTTGCGTGGTGCACAGATGCTGTTTCTTGTCTAATCTGTGCCAGCTAGTATAACCTGAACCAGGCAGTTTCAATCGGTCACTGCGCTCATGATGGGACAGTTTTTATTTTTTTATTTGCTGGCGCAAGTTGGAAAACTTTTCAAGTCTTTTGATTTTCTTGGACATTGTTCTTCATTCAAGAACAACTCACGGCGAATGTGTTCACTGTGGACAAGGTTAAAGCTCTGTCATCGCGCTGGTTGATGATTGAAGGCTCATGTGTTAATTGGTTTATGCAGCCTCGTGCATCAAGATCGGGACGAAGAGAGCTGATGTTTTTGTCTGCCGAAGTCTCCGTTGGGACTTTGTGCACGCTGACCAAATCGTCAGACGCCAATCCGCCGGGCACAGCTTTGGACTTGCACTTGAGCATGCGCATGGCGGAAGATGCGGCAATTCTTGAAGGGCGTCAATATGCCACTGCATAAATGACAGACTCTTGAATGGTTTACTATCTCCAGTGACGTGGGACAAAGCTGTGTAGCCACTTCAGACCTCTTTAATTATTAACCACCGGATGGCCATGGTTTGTTAGCGGAAATCCCAGTGTGTCGACCATCTGGCTGACATGGAGTATGCCTGAAACACCACTCTGCTTAGCTCATCCTACAATCAACTGAGGAACATTCTAGCCATCTATCAGGAGGAGGCAGAGAAGCTTGGCCTTCAGTTAAACCGGATCCACCTTTCCTGCAAGTAGGAAATTAAGTTGGTAAGCCCATCAACAGGAACTGGTCAACCTGATTGTCTCTAAGCACAATGGCAGTCCTACTGCCCCCTTGCAAGTAGGGATGGGTACGGGTACTTCTACAGGTACCACTCAAATTATATTCGTATTACCAGATACGGATTCACCTAAAACCAAGTGGTACCTTATTTCAATACATTTTGTTGCATGTGACGACACAGTCCGTTCTTCCGGTTGCAAAACAGCACTTGTCGGATAACAGACTTATTTGTAGCGGACTGGTTGTGAGCATGCCTGATAGAAAGGGCTCAAAAGTAAGTGTCTACCTTTTCAGAATGCACTAGCTCAATGCTAATTTACATTGGCTATGTCATATACATGCTACTGATTAACATTAGCGATTTTCCATGGAAAGTTTCATCACATTTGCTAAGATGCATGCTACAATCAAACAGCCGGTGTGTAACAAGTACAATACTTACAGTATTAGCACTCTGTAGAACTCGACGAAAGACCAAACTGGCACATTCGGCTAAATGGCAAAGACTACTTCTTGACTACGAAAAGATCGCTATGACAAACTGAAATGATTACATACTTGCAAATGACACTCAGAAGTGTAATAAAACAAATGGACACCACAGTTAAGATTATCTGTTCAATGTTATGTAAAAACCAAAAGATATTAAACATTTTTTACCACATGAACACACACACAAAAGTATAGAAAATTGGTACTGGTGAGTACCGATATCGATTCCCTGGTATCAAGAATTCGAAAGGTACCCGTCGCTGCTCGCAAGGGCTCTGATAATGATGATAATAAAACAGGTAATAATAATATGCATCAGAAAGAGAGCAGGGGGCGTTCAAGAAGAGCATCTAATGGGTCATTTGATTCCAAATCATAGAAAGCATCCAAATATGGCGCATCAAAGCACAGTTTGTATTGCAGAGTGAGTGTTAATGTAAGTAAAGTGGTTTAATGAACAAAGTGTACTGTTTAAACCAGGACAATATGCATGTCAGATGTCCTATCTTATAATTAAGCAATCAAGGTACACACAGAAAACAATGCTACACCTGTGTTTCTACCATATTGTTATGGTGTAAGTTAAACCTGATCGGTTGTAATGTACCTTTCTTTGGATTCCTCAGGTGGCAGCATCACACCAACCGCTCTGCCAACATTCAGGAATATTTTACAATACCTGGATTACCTGAACCTCGACGAGCCCATCATCGGTGAGTGACACGACAAGCGCCTTCCCCCAAATGTCCCCGTGTAACCACTCCGCTTTGCTGTCGCAGGCTTGCACTACGTGGAGGAAGTGTTCGGTGGCCCGGCCGACTCCCCCATGGGGCCCAAGTACTCGTGCCTGCTGTGCCACGTCAGCGCACACCTGCCCGATATAGTCAGTCACATCATCGGGCGTAAACACAGACAGAAATACATGGTACTGCCTCAAAAAGCTCTTCTCTGGATAGATCTCGTTGCTCGTGTCAGTTTCAAGCTGTCGGCTTCTGTGTGTGCAGGAGGTGAAGCGTCGCGACCTGGTGACGTGGGACACGAGCACTGTCGTGGCGCAAGGAGGGAAGATGATCCGCACCAGAGCGGAGATCATAGAGCGACAGGATGGCCGTGGACATCCAGTGGTAGGAAACGTCGGACTTAAAGGGGAACTGCACTTTTTTGGGGAATTTTGCCTGTCGTTCACAATCATTATGAAAGACATGACGACGGATGGATTTTTTTTGTATGCATTCCAACTTGTGGGACCTCCTCTATTTCGCCCATTAAATCCTACACATAAGCATTCAAAAAGCGCCAACAATTTATACTACCGTTCAAAAGTTTGGGGTCACATTGAAATGTCCTTATTTTTGAAGGAAAAGCACTGTACTTTTCAATGAAGATAACTTTAAACTAGTCTTAACTTTAAAGAAATACACTCTATACATTGCTAATGTGGTAAATGACTATTCTAGCTGCAAATGTCTGGTTTTTGGTGCAATATCTATATAAGTGTATAGAGGCCCATTTCCAGCAACTATCACTCCAGTGTTCTAATGGTACAATGTGTTTGCTCATTGGCTCAGAAGGCTAATTGATGATTAGAAAACCCTTGTGCAATCATGTTCACACATCTGAAAACAGTTTAGCTCGTTACAGAAGCTACAAAACTGACCTTCCTTTGAGCAGATTGAGTTTCTGGAGCATCCAGAAACTCCATCCAGACCCACACCTCCCACCACCTGAACAGTTTTTTCCCCTCGGCCATCAGGCAAATGAACAATAACTCCTAACAGTAGCTCTTTGAATTCCTTGAATTCCTTCTAAGTCTATCTGATAGCTCAGTTACAGCTCTTTTTATTACCAAATATGTGTTTTACGTTGCACGATTGCACCAAGAAAAATTCCTAGTTTGTGAACCCGTTCTCAAACAATGGCAATAAAACTATTCTGATTCTGAATCACATTTGTGGGGTCAATTAAACGCTCAAAATGGCCAGAAAAAGAGAACTTTCATCTGAAACTTGACAGTCTATTCTTGTTCTTAGAAATGAAGGCTGTTCCACAAAATTGTTTGGGTGACCCCAAACTTTTGAACGGTAGTGTACATTTGGTGACTTGAATATTAAACAAGTATTAGTGATATTGTTATTAGAGTCATACCAAAGACTATAAAAATGGGACCCATAACCTCCCTGCTTGGCACTCAGCAACAAAGGGTTGGAGTTGGGGGTTAAATCACCAAAATGATTCCCGGGCGCGGCGCCGCTGCTGCCCACTGCTCCCCAAGGGGATGGGTCAAATGCAGAGGACAAATTTCACCACATGTAGTGTGTGTGTGACAATCATTGGTACTTTAATCTTAATCTTAATAAGCGCTAGCGCAGACAAACTATTTATAGTGGTGACGTGATCACGTCCTGTGTCCCTATGTTTACATCATCGAGTGCTCTGCGGCTTTCTCGCTTCCCTGCTGCCTCTAAGTTAATTCTAGATCATAAATCGTTACAGATGTCCGATAATGGCTTTTTTGCCGATATCCGATATTGTCCAACTATTAATTACCGATTCCAATATCAACCGATACGATATATACAGTCGTGGAATTAACACATTATTATGCCTAATTTTGTTGTGATGCCCCGCTGGATGCATTAAACAATGTAACAAGGTTTTCCGAAATAAATCAACTCAAGTTATGGAAAAAAAATGCCAACATGGCACTGCCATATTTATTATTGAAGTCACAAAGTGCATTATTTTTTTTAACATGCCTCACAACAGCAGCTTGGAATTTGGGACATGCTCTCCCTGAGAGAGCATGAGGAGGTTGAGGTGGGGTGTGGGGGGGGAGTAGCGGGTAGCGGGGGGTGTATATTGTAGCGTCCCGAAAGAGTTAGCGCTGCAAGGGGTTCTGGGTATTTGTTATGTTGTGTTACGGTGCGGATGTTCTCCCGAAATGTATTTGTCATTCTTGTTTGGTGTGGGTTCACAGTGTGGCGTATATTTGTAACAGTATTAAAGTTGTTTATACGGCCACCTTCAGTGTGACCTGTATGGCTGTTGACCAAGTATGCTTGCATTCACTTGTGTGTGTGAAAAGCCGTAGATATTATGTGATTGGACCGGCACGCAAAGGCAGTGCCTTTAAGGTTTATTGGCGCTCTGTACTTCTCCCTACGTCCGTGTACCACTCCATACAGTAGCGATTTAGTCATAAATTTTACTTTTTGAAACCGATACCGATAATTTCCGATATTACATTTTAAAGCATTTATCGGCCGATAATATCGGCAGTCCGATATTATCGGACATCTCTATAAATCATGCATCTCACCTGGACATGAGACGTCGGAGTAGCTATTCCGACACTTTGACAGCCATTGTCTTTGTGAGGATTATGAGTCATTCCTCATCTAAACGGGAATATATGAACATCCTAGCAGACCTTGTACAGTAAGTGATGTTTTATTATGTTTGTTGGCTCTCATGAAGTCTGCAGTGAGTAATAATCAGTGATGAAGGGAAAAAGCAAATGTTGTGATGCGTTTTAAGATAAATGTTCAAATTATCAAAATATGTAAATATTATGTTATTATAAATGTAAATACATTTATTTATTTATCATTTATTATAAATGTGCCTGTTACTACATTACATATATACTTACATCATGTAAATGAACCCCTAATGGAGGTGTGTGGATGTTTTTTAAGGGTTTTATAGGCGGAAGAGAGCGGCTTCATTGTTAACAGACTTTTGATCAGATTAATTTGTTATTTAGAACGCGAAAAAAAAATCATCCATCGTCGTGTCTCTCATTGTGAACGACAGTCAAATTTTTTTTTAAAAAGTGCAGTTGTGGACGAATGAGTGCAAGAAATAACTTCCTCCTTTGTCCTTCAAGTTCCTGCAGAAATGGGAGGACGCAGAGAAACAAATCTCAGGTACATGAATACAAATGGAGAACTCCTATTGCGTATGAAAAAGGCTTTTATTGTCACGCTAAAAATCCCCCACCTGATGGAGATTTTTACACGCTACAAGTAAATGTATCACACAAGTGACAAACAAAATGCATCTATCATTCTTTTGTTTTGAAACCAACACAACAAAACAGATGACAACCTGTTTTTTTTTTCCATAAATTACTGTTTTTTAAAGTAAAACAGTAAGTGAATGTTTTTTAATTTACATATACAGGAGCCTGGGCGATATGGTCTAAAAATAAAATTTGCACAATGTCTAGCATTCTTTATCATTTAAAGCAAAATCAATTTTTTTTAAATAAATTGTTACAGATATATATTTGACTTCGGATAAAATATTTTTCTACAAACTAAACAGGTGAAAGCTGCAGTTATTATGGCTAATACTGGCATATTTACTTTTACTCATATGTTGATCAATATGCGTTGCTCTAATCCAGTGCATCTCAATTATTTTCTGTTACGCCCCCCCCCTAAAAAGAAGAAAATATTTTGCGCCGCGACTACAAATGGCATCATTTGTTTATTAAATTGTTATAAGTACACCTCTGCATTACACTGTATCCTTATTAGCATTAAATAAAACAAAAAATAAATAAATATAGATCAACATACAACAAAGAATAACCTTATTAACCTTTGTTTCTAATTTGTAACAGAAAATTTTTAAAGTGCATCATTTTGCCTAAAATAAAATACAAATATTTATTTAAATTATAAACATTTTTACCAACCTGAACCATTTGATACTGAAAAATCTAATCAAATAAACTCAATAATAATACATTTAAGCTGGTCAGCAATATGAACTCAGGAGCACAATATATACAACACTTTAAACTACAAATAAAACAATTTGTGCAGATTTTTATTTTATTTTTTTAATCAAAGTGAGGAAGTCCGGATCATTGGCTACAATGAGCAGGTTTTGTAGTGCACAGCTTTTCAAAGGGGGTTTTGAAGCATGATAATGCATGATACTGATAAAACATTTTAAGGTTAAATTCTGGTGACTGAACGGCGTTTTTTTATTTTAATCATAAAATCTATAGATTTTTTTTTCTTTGTTTACGTGCCTGTTAGTTGTTTGAATTTAACAAACCCCTGAAGTTGTGACTTTTTGATGCTCAATGGAAAAGGAAATGTTTTTAATCCTGTGTGGGTAGAGTTTGAAAGCCTTCTGTTGAAATATCTAGGTGGAACTGGTTACAGAACAACACCTATAGACGGCGAAAATGTGCAGAAAATTACCCTTTTTTTGGTGAATGTTTTGAGGTACACAATGTACATAAAAGATGCAGGGTGGCATGCTAACTGAATCAGGCACACAATTTACCGTATTTTTCGGACTATAAGTCGCAGTTTTTTTCATAGTTTGGCCGGGTGTTGCGACTTATACTCAGGAGCGACTTATGTGTGAAATTATTAACACATTAGCGTAAAATATCAAATAATATGTATCTCATTCACGTAAGAGACTAATGGGTATGTGGGCTTGTATTAAGCCTCAGGGAGTTGAACGCCCCTGCCTTACATAGTTCCGGGTCACCCTTGGGCAAGGTGTAGCAACCGAATGCCCCCCCCCCATCAGGGTTACGATACCCCCCATGAACTACACTAAAAGAGGATGCGTTACCCGGCCCGGAGGAAGCCCGGGGCCCTCCTCCGGAGCTAGGCCCGGAGGTAGGGCTCGTCAGCGAGCGCCTGGTGGCCGGGCTACCACACAGCCCGAAGAAGCTACGTGGACACACCATCTTCTCCGCCACGTGGGCCCACCACCCGCGGTCGGAACCAGTGGGGTCGGGTGCGCTGCCAAGTGGATGGCAGTGAAAGTGGAGGCTCCGGACGGACCAATTCGGGGCAGCAGAGGCTGACTTTCGGGACGTGGAACGTCTCTACGCTGGTGGGGAAGGAGCCTGAGCTGGTGCGAGAGGTGGAGCGCTACCGGTTGGATCTGGTGGGGCTTACCTCTACGCATAGCAAGGGCTCTGAAACCACACTCCTGGACAAGGGATGGACCTTGTTCACTTCTGGAGTTGCTCAGGGTGTGAGGGCACAGGCGGGTGTGGGGATACTCACGAGTCCCCGGCTGAGTGCCTGTACGTTGGAGTTCACCCCGGTGGACAAGAGGGTCGCCTCCCTTCGCCTTAAGGTTGGAGGGGGGAAAACTCTGACTGTTGTTTGTGCGTACGCACCAAACAAGAGTTCAGAGTATTCTGCCTTCTTGGATACCTTGCATGGGGTCCTGTATGAGGCACCGGCAGGGGATTCCGTAGTCTTGCTGGGGGACTTCAACGCGCACATGGGCAATGACAGTGATACTTGGACTGGCGTGATTGGGAGGAACGGTCTCCCTGATCTGAATCTGAGTGGTGGATTGTTATTGGACTTCTGTGCTAGTCACGGACTTGCGATAACAAACACCATGTTCAAGCATAAGGATGCTCATAGGTGTACCTGGTACCAGAGCACCCTAGGCCAAAGATCAATGGTCGATTTTGTAATTGTATCAGCTGATCTGAGGCCGTATGTTTTGGACACTCGGGTGAAGAGAGGGGCTGAACTGTCAACTGTTTACCATCTGGTGGTGAGTTGGGTTAGATGGCGGGGGAAACCTCTGGACAGACCTGGCAAACCCAAGCGTGTAGTGCGGGTGAACTGGGAACGTTTGGAGGAGTCCTCTGTCCGGAAGGACTTCAACTCCCACCTCCGGCGGGACTTCTCTGCCATCCCTGTGGAGGTTGGGGACATTGAACAGGAATGGTCAATGTTCAAAGCCTCTATTGCTAAAGCTGCAGCTGCGAGCTGTGGCCAGAAGGTCTTAGGTGCCTCAAGGGGCGGTAACCCTCGAACACCCTGGTGGAAAGTGGTGGTCAGGGAAGCCGTCCGACTGAAGAAGGAGTCCTACCGGGGTATGTTATCCCAGGGGACTCCGGAGGCAGTTGCAAGGTACAGACGGGCCCGAAGGGCAGCGACCGTGGCTGTGGACGAGGCTAAGCAGAGGGTGTGGGAGCAGTTCGGGGAATCCATGGAGAAGGACTATCGGGCGGCACCAAAGCTGTTCTGGAAGACCATACGGCACCTCAGGAGGGGAAGCAGGGAACCATCCAAGCTGTGTACGGCAAGGATGGGACTTTGCTGACTTCAAGTGAGGAAGTCGTAGGGCGTTGGAAAGAGCACTTTGAGGAACTCCTGAACCCAAATACATCAGACACACCCTCCCTGATAGGAGCAGGGCCTGAGGATGATGGGGGATCGACGTCGATCTCTCGGAGTGAAGTCACTGAGGTAGTTAGACAACTCCACAGTGGCAAAGCTCTGGGGGTTGACGAGATCCGTCCAGAAATGATGAAGGCTCTTGGTGTTGATGGGCTGTCTTGGTTGATACGCCTTTTCAACATTGCGTGGAAGTCTGGGACAGTGCAGAGGGAGTGGCAGACTGGGGTGGTGGTTCCCCTTTTCAAAAAGGGGGACCAGAGGGTGTGTGCTAATTACAGGGGTATCACACTTCTCAGCCTCCCTGGGATAGTTTACGCCAAGGTACTGGAAAGGAGGGTCCGGCCGATAGTCGAACCTCAGATTCAAGAGGAGCAATGTGGATTCCGTCCTGGTCGTGGAACAACTGACCAACTCTTTACGCTAGCGGGAATCCTGGAGAGGGCCTGGGAGTATGCCTATCCAGTCTACATGTGTTTTGTGGATTTGGAGAAGGCGTATGACCGGGTCCCCCGGGAGATCTTGTGGGAGGTGCTGAGGGAGTACGGAGTGAGGGGAACCCTGCTGAGGGCCATCCAATCTCTGTACAACCAAAGCGAGAGTTGTGTCCGGGTGCTTGGATGTAAGTCGGATCCGTTTCCAGTGGGGGTTGGTCTCCGCCAGGGCTGCGCTCTGTCACCTATCCTGTTTGTGATTTTCATGGACAGGATTTCTAGGCGGAGTCGTGGCCATGGCGGAGAGGGTATACGTCTCGGAGGGCTAAAGGTTGCGTCACTGCTGTTTGCAGATGATGTGGTCCTGATGGCACCTTCGGTTCGTGACCTTCAGCTCTCACTGGATCGGTTCGCAGCCGAGTGTTCAGCGGCTGGAATGAGGATCAGCATCTCCAAATCTGAGGCCATGATTCTCAGCAGGAAACCGATGGTTTGTACAGTCCGGGTAGGGGACAGGACTCTGTCCCAGGTGGAGGAGTTTAAGTATCTCGGTGTCTTGTTCACGAGTGAGGGAAAGTTGGAGAAGGAAATCAGCCGGAGATTCGGAGCAGCTGGGGCAGTATTGCAGTCTCTCTGCCGCACTGTTGTGACGAAACGAGAGCTGAGCCAGAAGGCAAAGCTCTCGGTCTACCGAGCTATCTACATTCCTACTCTTACCTATGGTCATGAAGTGTGGGTCATGACCGAAAGAATAAGATCGCGGATACAAGCGGCCGAAATGAGTTTCCTCAGAAGGGTGGCTGGCATCTCCCTTAGAGATAGGGTGAGAAGTTCAGTCACCCGAGAGAGACTCGGAGTAGAGCCGCTGCTCCTTCGCTTGGAAAGGACCCAGCTTAGGTGGTTCGGGCATCTCGTGCGGATGCCTCACGAGCGTCTCCCTAGGGAGGTCCTCGTTGCACGTCCCACTGGGAGGAGGCCCTGCGGCAGGCCAAGGACCAGATGGGGGGATTACATCTCCTCTCTGGCCTGGGAACGCTTCGGGATTCCCCAGGAGGAAGTCGCAAATGTTGCTCTGGAGAGAAAAGTCTGGGGGTCTCTGCTGGAGCTGTTGTCCCCGCGACCCGATTCCGGATAAGCGGTTGAAGATGGATGGATGGATGGACGTAAGAGACTAGACCAGGGGTCGGCAACCCAAAATGTTGAAAGAGCCATATTGGACCAAAAATACAAAAACAAATCTGTCTGGAGCCGCAAAAAATTAAAAGCCATATTACATACAGTCTAGATAGTGTGTCATGAGATATACATTTAATTAAGAGGACTTAAAGGAAACTAAATGAGCTCAAATATACCTACAAATGAGGCATAATGATGCAATATGTACATATAGCTAGCCTAAATAGCATGTTAGCATCGATTAGCTTGCAGTCATGCAGTGACCAAATATGTCTGATTAGCACTCCACACAAGTCAATAACATCAACAAAACTCACCTTTGTGCATTCATGCACAACGTTAAGTTTGGTGGACAAAATGAGACAGAAAAAGAGTGGCATAAAACACGTCCTAGAAAGTCGGAGAAAGTTGTACATGTAAACAAACTACGGTGAGTTCTAGGACCGCCAAAATTAGTAGGACAAAACGGCACGCGCCAAATACTCGAATCAGTGAAGCATGTTTAATATAAACAGTGTGCTTTATAACAATTGTGGAGGTTTGTGTCATGTTTGTCCTCTTACAGAAACCTTATTAACACAAAAAATATATTTTTTTCCACTCATCTTTTTCCATTTTTCATAAATTTTTGAAAAAACTCCAGAGAGCCACTAGGGCGGCGCTAAAGAGCCGCATGCGGCTCTAGAGCCGCGGGTTGACGACCCCCGGACTAGACGTATAAGATTTCCTGGGATTTAGCGATTAGGAGTGACAGATTGTTTGGTAAACGTATAGCATGTTCTATATGTTATAGTTATTTGAATGACTCTTACCATAATATGTTACGTTAACATGCCAGGCACGTTCTCAGTTGGTTATTTAGGCGTCATATAACGTACACTTATTCAGCCTGTTGTTCACTATTCTTTATTTATTTTAAATTGCCTTTCAAATGTCTATTCTTGGGGTTGGGTTTTTTTCAAATAAATTTCCCCAAAAAATGCGATTTATACTCCAGTGCGACTTATATATGTTTCTTTCCTTCTTTGTTATGCATTTTCGGCCGGTGCGACTTATACTCCGGAGTGACTTATACTCCGAAAAATACGGTATTTATATATGGCGGTATGAGACTAAATTCCTCACTCGTGGTAAAAAAAAAATTGCTGTTTGGCCCACAGAACATTGGCCCATTTTCACTTTTCACAAATTTTTGGGCACCCCTTGTCTACATCAAAATATGTCAACTCGATTTATCGCCCGGGTCAAATATAGAGTATAAATCACATCAACTACAAAGAAGATGGATAACAAGCTCCAAAGTTTGTGGCTTGACCACTCTGTAGATTTTTTAAAAACATTTTCGACAACATTTGGTCCTAAATTAAGCAACGTCTTAAATACAGTAAAAAAATCAATACTACAGTCGTATTGGGCATTAGATAAGACCAAACCAATAAGAGCAGTATCGTGGCTCAGCGTCTGGCTGCATTAAAAGAGTGTTATTTCATGTCTTATTTTAATGTTGAAAAATATATTTAGAAGTTCATACACAGTTTTTCATTGCTTATTTAATTTATAAGTAAGGATTCTGCATGTTTGGAACCAATTACCGTAGTCGCGATAAACCAGGGACAGCTCCAATTTTTACAAATTCATTAGATCAGGGGTCACCAACGCGGTGCCGGCGGGCACCAGGTAGCCCGTAAGGACCAGATAAGTAGCCCGCTGGCCTGTTCTAAAAATAGCTCAAATAGCAGCACTTACCAGTGAGCCCTCTATTTTTAAAATGTTATTTATTTACTAACAAGCTGGTCTCGCTTTGCCCGACATTTTTAATTCTAAGAGAGACAAAACTCAAATAGAATTTGAAAATCCAAGAAAATATTTTAAAGACTTGGTCTTCTTTTGTTTAAATAAATTCATAAATTTTTTTACTTTGCTTCTTATAACTTTCAGAAAGACAATTTTAGAGAAAAAATACAACCTTAGAAATGATTTTAGGATTTTTAAACACATGTACCTTTTTACCTGTTAAATTCCTTCCTCTTCTTTCTTGACAATTTAAATCAATGTTCATGTAAATTAATTTTTTTTATTGTAAAGAATAATAAATACATTTTAATACATTTCTATTTCTTCAAACTTATTATGATTAAAATTCAAAAAAATTATTCTGGCAAATCTAGAAAATCTGTGGAATCAAATTTAAATCTTATTTCAAAGTCTTTTGAATTTCTTTTAAAATTTTTGTTCTGGAAAATCTAGAAGAAATAATGATTTGTCTTTGTTAGAAATATAGCTTGGTCCAATTTTTTATATATTCTAACAAAGTGTAGATTGGATTTTAACCTATTTAAAACATGTCATCAAAATTCTAAAATTAATCTTAATCAGGAAAAATTACTAATGATGTTCCATAAATTCTTTTTTTAATTTTTTCAAAAAGATTCGAATTAGCTAGTTTTTCTCTTCTTTTTTTCGGTTGAATTTTGAATTTTAAAGAGTCGAAATTGAAGATAAACTATGTTTCAAAATTTAATTGTCATTTTTTTCGTGTTTTCTCCTCTTTTAAACCGTTCAATTAAGTGTAAATATCATATATTATTAATAATAACATAGAGTTAAAGGTAAATTGAGCAAATTGGCTATTTCTGGCAATTTATTTAAGTGTGTATCAAACTGGTAGCCCTTCGCATTAATCAGTACCCAAGAAGTAGCTCTTGGTTTCAAAAAGGTTGGTGACCCCTGCATTAGATGCACTGAGCTTACCTGAAAGTAGTTTTTATGTGGACTTATGCTTGGCGGTATGCAAATGTGGAGGAAGACAGACGACTGTACAACGATTAAGTCGAAGTTATGATCAGAATTGTTATTGCTATGCATGTTTTGCACTGCAAAAAGTCAGTGTTCAAAAACAAGAGAAAAAAAATACAAAAGTCAGGGGCATTTTACTTGAACTAAGCAAAATTATCTGTCAATAAAACAAGAAAATTTGGCTTGTCAAGACTTTCCAAAACAAGTAAAATTAGCCAACCTCAATGAACCCCAAAATACCTTAAAATAAGTATTCTCTCACTAATAACAAGTGCACTTTTCTTGATATAAAAACAAATATGAGACCTTTTTTCTCAGTATGTTGAAAAATATTCTCAAATTAAGTAAATGCTAGTGTCATTATCTTGACATAATGATATGCGCTCGGCATTACATTTCTTGTATTTTGCCATCGATAACATGACATCATCGCGCTAAGCGTGTGCTTTTTCAGTCAATTAGTGCGCAAAAAAATAAAATAAAAAAATAAATTATATATATACACTACCGTTCAAAAGTTTGGGGTCACATTGCAATGTCCTTATTTTTGAAGGAAAAGCACTTTAAACTAGTCTTAACTTTAAAGAAATACACTCTATACATTGCTAATGTGGTAAATGACTATTCTAGCTGCAAATGTCTGGTTTTTGGTGCAATATCTACATAGGTGTATAGAGGCCCATTTCCAGCAACTATCACTCCAGTGTTCTAATGGTACAATGTATTTGCTCATTGGCTCAGAAGGCTAATTGATGATTAGAAAACCCTTGTGCAATCATGTTCACACATCTGAAAACAGTTTAGCTCGTTACAGAAGCTACAAAACTGACCTTCCTTTGAGCAGATGGAGTTTCTGGAGCATCACATTTGTGGGGTCAATTAAACGCTCAAAATGTCCAGAAAAAGAGAACTTTCATCTGAAACTCGACAGTCTATTCTTGTTCTTAGAAATTAAGGCTATTCCACAAAATTATTTGTATATATATATACAGTGTTTCCCATAAACTGCCAAGATACCTGTGGCGGTGGGGGCGTGGGTATGGGCATGGTCAACGTGACATCATCGAGTAATTTGCATAATTTACTACAATGATATGATTTTCTCTAAAAAGGCTCAAAAAATGTATACTTACTAATTAATAATAACAGTTTTGTTTTAAACGTCCATCCATTCATCCATTTTACAATATAATTACAACACTTTATGTACATATTTATATACAGATTTGAACAATAAGTTATTCACTGAAATATATTTATTAATTGTGGTTCTTACAAAAAAATATATCTTATAAAATATAAAAGCTAAAATGTCTCTTAAAGCTCTGCCCCTTTAATTAGTGCATACTAAATAATTTAACTTTAGCCTACTACTACAACCATATTATTTACCAGCAACATAAAGTGAAACAGAGGCAGAGGTGTCCTGCCACAGTCAGTAACAAATAAACAGAAAACAGTAGTGGCCAAATACAAATAAGGCAACAAGAAAAGTATCCTACACTTCTCTTTTGTAAAGTAAATCTGAACAGCCTATATGGGCATCTACATCAACTATATGATTTGCCTGAGGAGCTGGACAGGACAAAAAAAATAAATAAATAAATAAATTTTTATTTGTGGCGGACGTAATTCTTTCTTTCGGGCCGCCACAAATAATTCCCACACAAGACTATTTCATCTCTACAGGCCTGTTTCATGAGGGGTTTCCTCAATCATCAGATTTTTTTTTTTTTTTACCAATTGCAAAAAAGAAAAAAAATCTCCTGATGATTGAGGAAACCCCTCATGAAACTATATATATATATATATATATATATATATATATATATATATATATATATATATATATATATATATATATATATATATATATATATATATATATATATATATATATATATATATATATATATATATATATATATATATATATTTACAGCCCGGCCCCGACCACATTTTTTGAAGAATTTATCTAAAATGTGCATGAACTATTTCTGTTCAAAATTCTTTGAAATGTCACATGTTAAATGTTTAAATATTAACTGTCAGTTTACTGTACTGTGCCAACTGTACTACTATACGAGTACGTATGTTCTATTGTTTAATTGAAAATAAAACAGCGAAGTCCATTTGGCTGTCATCTGTTTTAATATGAGACGCAATTGTGTCAAAGTCATGATTTTTTATTTCATGCTTGATATAAGAAATTCTTACTTTGAAAAAGCAGTTTTATACTTGTGAGTGTTGATGACACAGCTTTGCAACAGTTGATATTCTAGTTTCAAGCATGTTTTACTCAATATAGGTCATCAAATCTCAGCAACAAGCTGTAATATTTTACTGAGATCATTTAGGACCAAAACACTTAAAACAAGTAAAACACTAACATAAAATCTGCTTAGTGAGAAGAATTATCTTATCAGACAGAAAATAAGCAAATATCACCCTTATTTGAGATATTTAATCTTACCTAGATTTCAGTTTTCGCAGTGTGCTGTAATTAACACAAAAACAACTTAACAAATGCTTGGTTAGTTGAATTTGTACATGAAATAGGCTAGTCTACTGTTTTTCATTTGTCATGTCCTGTTCTCTGCGTAGCCCCCCTGACACAGAGGCAGAACGGCAACCCAAACACCCTCCAGACTTTGTTCCAAATGAACGCTCCGCAGTGTGCCCCGAAGAGCCAGGACTTTGACAAGCGCTTGCCCCCGGACCAGTCGCAAAGAGCCTGCTTTCCTCCGGTCGAGGCTCGCGGGTTAAACGTCGACAGGCAGATGTACCAGCAGGACGACTTTAAGAGGGACGTGAACCGGCGACTGGACCTGAATTACCGTCAGCAGGATCCCAGGGAGGAGGGCCCCCATGGTTGGGCTGAGCGTTACCCAGACGAGGCCCCTCCCTACAGAAGGATGCCACTGGAGAACAGTGTTGTCAATGAGGTTGTGAGGCACCAGCGACCGAGCTTTCAAGAAGGCGAACCCCGGTGGTCTCTCGACTCAAGCGGGAACCAAAGTGGGGATTCCGATGTGCGGCACGGACCGGAGGCCTCCAAGAGGAACCTTCCCTCTCCTCTGCACATGGAGCCGCCACGCGGACACGTCCGGGATTACCTCCACGGCCAGGCGGCTGGAGCTCAGCTGCTTCCCAAACAAGCGGCGTCGGGCTGGGGCGGCCCCGCCCAGATGGCGGGAGAGGACTCCAGGAGTATGTCGGACATCCCAGAGCCTTTCAGGCGCTTCATGATCGGGCCCCGAGACGACGACGGCGGCGAGGCGTACGGCAAAAGGAGGAAGAAGAGTCGCTTCTCGGATGCCACCGCCGAGGAAGTGGAGGTGGCACACAAGATGTAAGACACCAGTTAGCCGCTGTGGGGTCTTCATTCATTACCTCTGACCTTTTTTGCAACAGTTTGAAGGCTGGATACGGACTCCCAGACCCCAAGTTTAGAAATCCTTCCCGATCAGTCGGCGGACCTTTTGAAGCAGAGACCCGCGGGCGGCAGTTAGAATCACAGGTAGCCAATCGTGAAGCAAGTAGCAAAAATGTAATACGATCTTAACCTCCCCTGTGTTTGGTTCTAGGACTCGCGTCACTCTGACAGCTACCAAAGAGATGGCTCTGAGAAGGAAACAGTCTTTGACATGCTGGTATGATTTTTTTTTTAATTGATTTATTACACTTCTGCAAGTGTGACGGGCTCAAGTCTCCATTGCTCAGGTTTTGACCATGGTGCGCCAATATTTACAGGAAGTGCACAAAACTATATTTACTATGCACAAAAACTAGGGCTGGACTATTAATCCAATTTGAAATCTCCATTTCCATTTTGGCTTCTCATGATCATAAAAATATTGTAATAAAAAACGATTAATGCAGGGTTTCCGCTGGTCATTAAAAAGCATTGATTGAATGGATTTTTGCAAAAATTCAGGTCTTAAATGGCATTAAAAAATAATAAATATGATGTCCGGAGACTCTTTTTAAAATTAATACAGTTGCAATTGGCAACATAAAAGACAACAAAACAAACCAGACAAAGGAATTTTTCCAGTTAGGGGAAAAAAACTGAACTTCAAGATGTTCATTATTTATTGAATTTGAATTTTTGCTAACAAATATTGAGTCCATCTTGTTTTGATGTTTGTTTACCTCAGAATCAAGTTATTCACCTTCCAAATACAATAGTACAAAATACCACTGTAATGAAAAATAGTATTGCTTTTGAAAAAGTTACTTGCATTATTTGTTACACATTGTTATTGTTTTCTTATCATTACATTAGTGCTTAATGTGGCCACAGTTAATGTAAACTTTTCAACTATTCAACATTATTATTGTCAAATGCTTACCATTTTGTCTATTGGGACAATTTTATGTTTTTTGACAATACATAACAATCTGCTGTCAGAATCAGAATCAGAATAGTTTTATTGCCATTGTTTGAGAACGCGTTCACAAACTAGGAATGTTTCTTGGTGCAATCGTGCAACATAAAACACATATAACACATATTTGGTAATAAAATGACCAAATATGTGTTATATGTGTCAGACGTGGGCATTACATTTTGTTTTAAGATGCAATAAATAGCAAAGGCAATAAATTTGATTTTAAGAAACCTGCAGAAATCCTGTAATAAGCCACGCAGCGTGCATGCAAATTCCTGAGCTTGTAACGTTGAAACGGATGAGTGAGAATATGAAAAGAGTACGTCTACTAGAAGTTTCGGATCTCACCATGGTTGCTACGTTTTATTTGACACATCGCTACTAAGCCTGATCAATGATCACCAAACTCAACAAAAAAAAAAAGGCCATATGACGCAGACTATCACGGAAATTGACATACCGTAAATTTTGAGTTATAGAGCGCACCGACATTTAAGCTACACCCACCAAAGTTTAGAATAAATAAATATTTATATATTAGCTGCACTAGACAATAAGCCGCAGATATATATCGGTACGAAATATTTTGTCAATGTTTATTTACATACCTTAATTGTTTCCAATCGATGTCTGTAACAAGGCAGTAAAACGGCTGATCAAACAAAACAGAAGTCATCGTCATGGACCCACGAGCTGCGGAAGCTAGCTCTCCAATCAGCTAAACAGACTCAATAACTCCACTGTGATGTTTTGGTGAATATACGAAACTGAAATAAAACAAAAAAATGCCATTGTAAGTTATTAATAACACAGACACTCGTAAACATGTTAGCATATTAGCTAATGCTAACGACGCTAGTCTGATTAAATGACGATAGCACGTACAAATACGCATGAAAACACTAATACAGACATCACACACAGGACGGTTTAGTATGTCTGATTAGTTTTAGTTATATTGTAAGACTTACAACAGTTGCTTAAAGCAGTGGTTCTCAAATGGGGGTACTTGAAGGTATGCCAAGGGGTAAATTATATTTTTTTTAAATGTCTGTCAAAAAGAACTGTGAAAAGAAATGCAATATTCAGTGTTGATAACTAGATTTTTTTTGTGGACATGTTCCATACATATTGATTTTAAAGATTTATTTTTTTTTGAAGAAATATTTCGAATTAAGTTCATGAATCCAGATGGATCTCTATTACAATCCCCAAAGAGGGCACTTTAAGTTGATGATTACTTCTATGTGTAGAAATCTTTATTCATAATTGAATCACTTGTTTATTTTTTAACAACTTTTTATTTATTTTTATATATTTTTTTCCAAATAGTTCAAGAAAGACCACAACAAATGAGCAATATTTTGCACTGTTATACAAGTTAATAAATCAGAAACTGATAACATAGTGCTGTATTTTACTTTTTTATCTCTTTTTTTTCAACCAAAAATGCTTTGCTCTGATTAGGGGGTACTTGAATTAAAAAAATGTTCACAGGGGGTACATCACTGAAAAAAGGTTGAGAACCACTGGCTTAAAGTGATGAAGAATCCTTTCGAGCAGCAACGCTATGGACAGTTTTAATTCCGGTTTAAAGCAGAGACAGGAAGTACATTTCGAGCGAACTTGTCCGAACTCTGTAAGAGTTTTAGTAAAACTATTTGCTGAATATAAAACATTATAAATTAGCCGTACCGTTTTATAAGCTGCCGGAAAAAAGTAGTGGCTTACAGTCCGGAAAATATGGTAAATGTGAGTCAAATGTGGGCAATGTGAGGAGAAGGAACATTTGTTTGGGAAAATAATGTGTCCGGGACCGCTCATTCATCCCCGAAACAATGTGGAGGCAGCCACTTAAAACTAGGTAGCTAAAGCGGGCAAGAACAATCCATAGACCCACACAACACATCTCGTCTGCTCGTGTTGTTGTGAACGACATCATGGACGTAAGATCAATGTACCGTATTTTCCGCACCATAAGCCGCCCCGTGTTGTAAGCCGCACCTTCAATGAATGGCATATTTCAAAACTTTGTTTACCTATTAGCCGCCCCGTGTTATTAGCCGCACCTACGCTACGCTAAAGGGAATGTAAAAAAAACAGTCAGATAGGTCAGTCAAACTTTAATAATATATTACAAACCAGCGTTCTAACAACTCTGTTCACTCCCAAAATGTAATGTGCAAATGTGCAATCACAAAAATAGTAACACTCAAAATAGTGCAGCGCAATAGCAACATCAATAACTCAACGTTGCTCATACGTTAGTGTCACACAACACACAAAATAAACATTTAAAGCTCACTTTCTAAAGTTATTACTCATCCACAAATCCCTCGAATTATTCTTCTTCGGTGTGCTTCACTTGTTTTTTGACACCATCTGTGATGTGGACGCGCATGCAGTCATAGATCAACAGGGACGGAGCTGCGTGAAAAAAGTCACCCGGTCTCTTCGCTCATTTTTTCTTCATCCATCCATCCCTTCGAGTTAGCTTTTATGATGACGCCGGCTGGAAAGTTCTCTTTTGGCAAGGTCTTCCTTTTGAATATCACCATGGGTGGAAGTTTCTGGCCGTTAGCATGGCAAGCTAGAACCACAGTGAAGGACGACTTCTCATTCCCTGTGGTGCGAATATTCACCGTATGTGTTCCCGTTGTATCCACAGTGCGGTTCACATGAATATCAAAAGTCAGTGGAACCTTGTACGCGTGTCTCTTGGTAGGAGACATTTTGTGGTCTTTACAGAAACACACAAATGAAATGAAACGTAATATCCGCGCGCTTCTTCTTCTACGGGGTGGGTGCTCACCTTGGCGGTTGCTTACAGTAGAAGAAGAAGCGCTTTCTCTTCTATGGGGGCGGTTGCTTACCGTAGAAGAAGAAGCGCTTCCTCTTCTACGGGGAAAAAAGATGGCGGCTGTTTATCGTAGTTGTGAGACCTAAACTTTATGAAAATAAATATTAATATTAATCCATATATAAGGCGCACCGAGTTATTAGCCGCACTGTCAGCTTTTGAGAAAAAAAATTGTTTTTTAGGTGCGGCTTATGGTGCGGAAAATACGGTACAAACAGCAGTCGCCGTTCTCTCTTTTTTGTAAAACAGCCTCAAGTCGTCTCCTTACTCGCCAAGCTCACAACAGCAGCACACTTCCCACACTGTGCGCAACATCCGGCCTGACTGCACTAACAAAATAAAGCTTTAAAAA